>NC_044400.1:36848272-37148272 GCF_006542625.1 Nomascus leucogenys | reverse complement strand
GTCCCTGAGACATCTCCAGGGATTCTGTGGGTCCCAGAGCTCTGCACTGCCCTCCTCCTAGTGCCCTGCCACAGGCCCAGAGGAGACCCTGTGCTGTAGGGTCACAGCAGACAAACCTTGTCCCAACCCTCTGTCTTCCTCAGGTTCCCAATGGCCAGCATGGGCTGGAAGTCTGGATCATCCTAGAGGAGAGTAACCCAAATTGACTGATTTGCTTAAGCTCATGTGGATGAAAAATGGTTGAGCTGGGACTGATCCCCAGTCCTCAGATGCCAAACCCCAACCCCTGGTTTTAGGGCCAGTCCTCAGGACCAACCTTTCAGGCTTCTGGGGCTCCTGTACAGCTCTCAAAATCACTTGGCAGACTCCACTTTTAGGGTCATGGTCACTGGGGCTGTTGTACCCAGGAGGAGCAGCAAGGACACCTGGAGTCAGTGGTGCTATAACAGACTGTGGTTTAGATTCATTTTGCCCACAGTGCTCTCCACCTGTCCCCAGGAGGTCTTCAGTGGGCAAAGTGACCAGGAGAGGCACAGGCTGGCCTCGAGCCCCACCCTGAATTATGCCCCTCCCCAGGGAGCATCTTCCTTGAAAGAGCCTGTGGATCAATTCTGCTCCAGGAACATCCAGGCCCTTTCTTTTTGGGGCCAGTTAAGCCACCTTTTCCATTTCTCATTCCAGGATATCTACCTATTGGATTCACCAGAGAAATTTCCCTCGGCTGGTGGGTTCCAGGTCAAAAGACCTCTTCCTAAGAGGCCCCAGGAGTAGCTGGTTGGACATTGAGGGATTCTACTCCCTTTCTATGTGGATTTATTGTATGAAAAACACAAATGATGATGCTGACAGAGAAGGGGCGCCAGGTTCTGAGCAGGATGAGGGAGGCTGGGCTGTGCCAGCATCCCCAGACTGACAAGTGACTTCGACGTTGCCTAGCAGAAGTCACACAGATCCAGGGACATCCAGTCAGTGCACACACTCCTGCCTACTCCATGCCCAGGCAGAAGGGCGCTCAGCTTGTGGGAGCCTCTAGAGAGCTCTTCCTCCAGAAAAGCCTCCTGAGAAAGATGAAGATATGCACCCCAGACTCACATTCCCTCCAGGAAGGACCCAGGCAGGAGTGGCCGGCAACTGAGTCCTGCTGGAGTGGATGTGGGCCTGTGGAGCCTGCCCCATGGCAGATCCTCAGAGGGATGGGCAGTGCTGCCCATGTGGCTGGAGCTGGGGCTGGTGGCTCAAACAGGAGGTCAGTTTGTCCCTGTGTATTCTGGTTTGGTTGCCCAAACACTTGAATCACCAAGTTGAGCCCTGATGGTGGGACGTAAACACCTTCCCCATGCGTTTCTGCTGGGTTTTTGTGAGATCTTTCAAAACTAATGTCTCAGGAGGGGACTCAGGGAGGGCAGAGTCCTTTTGAGGTCCTGGCTGAACAGAGCAGGAACTGTGTGCTGGAGGGTGATCACTTCCAATGTCACATGCACAAACTTTACCTGGCCCTAAAGACTCTGACCTGAGAGGAGCCTTAGGGCCAATCTAGATTTGGTCACAACTGCCCTATTCTCTCTGTGACTTTGAAGATCTTTCTGCATGGGGCTATCCCCTCCAACAGGCTGCCAACCCCTGAGAGACAAAAGCTGCAGGAGCTTGGGGCCAGTCCACGTGTCCACACATGCACAAGACACACTTGCACGGGAAACGCATGCACATGCACACACATTTACACACATGCACATATATGCATGAACAAAACACACACACAACCGTGTACATGCACGCCCACCCACATACACATATGCACATGTACACACATATCCGCATGAACATATACACATATGCACATGTTCACACATGAAAACACATGCACTCACACACACAAGAACACTTATATTCATGCCTGTACTCAGCCATACACATGCATGCCAACACATCAACATACATGACCATGTGTCTACATGTGCGCCCACACCATGCATATGTACTTATGTACATACACACACACCCTCACGAGGACGTCACCCAAAACCCAGGGCACAAGGCCCTTCCAGTCTTAAGGCAGATTATGTGCACTGGGGCCAGGTCTCTAAATTGCCAGCATCTAGGGTCCTGGTCAGGGAAGGGCATTCCCAGCCATGACAGCCACAGTGTGTACATGGGTGTAAGAAACTGCAACTCTGTACACATGTGTGACTACAGCCTATGACCAAGAGCCACACCAGCATGCCTGCATACCCGCTTCCACGTGCACCTGGGCTGCATCTTCACGCAGCCACTTCTGTACATACTTATATATGTCCACGTCTGTACTTGTACTCATATGCCAGAACTCGGGGCCCAGGCCAGGGGTCACTCCAGGGCTGGTGACAGCTCACTGGGCTCTCTGAGCCTGCATCCATTCTGCTGCCACCATCAGAGATGTTGTGAGTCACAATGCGGATTTTGTGGTGTCTTTTCCTCTGGGCTCTGACCCTGCTGCCCCAGAACCTGAGCCCTGAGGCCTTGTCCCCATGAAGATCCCGACCCTGGCAAGCCAAACCCATATTTTCTTGGCCCCATCATGGCTGTGTGGATGCTGGTTTTTTGTTTACTTGTTTGTCTGTCTTGCTTGGTATTCACGGCATATTCATGAGAAAGTCTGGATGGTCCCAGTTATGCAGCTGAAGAAACCACTTTGAGAGATGGAGGGGTTGTCAGGGCCTCACAAGGGCAGAACCAGGAAGGAGACCTGGCTCCTCTGAGGCCAGGTCATGCCCGTTGCCTGGGACAACCTTTGCTATTACCTGAGTCACCTGGCGCCTGTTTACCTGTGCAATCTACTCTGCTTTATTGCCCCAGAATTGTGGAAAGTAGGATTTCTCTTAACACTGATTCCTGTTACTCACCCACTTGGGAGCTTTCATACAGTGACTGTTCGATTATTTACCACCTTGCCAGCACCTGCAAACTCTGTAAAATCATAACACTAACATCATTTATTTTAACAGCATTGGGGTAAAATTCCTCTACAATGGTGTTATATGTGCTCTATGTGCACCATGAACATTTCCATAAAAGCACACATTAAAATATAAAAGTGGGCCTCCAAATATCGAAAGTAGGGAGGGAAACAAACCATAGCAAAGCCCACATTATGGTCAGGCAGAGCCCAACAGCTACAGCGGGGACTTCCCAGGTGGGTGGCACCCTCTCCCCTCTGCTCACTGCTGATGAGGGCAATGAAAGCTGCTGGGGGTCCCAGGGTCCCGCCTGCCAGGCCTTGCCTCTGCCAAGAGTTTGTGTCCAGCAGGGAGGTTGTGCTCCCAGCCCCATATCCACCCTCATGGGAAGCCATGCTCAGTGTCTGGGGATCAGGACCCTGAGTCCACATGCTGGGGGTCCTGTCCAGCCTCTGCACATGGCTGCCCCCCAGGCCCCCAACCACTGGCACCCCCAACCCAGCCATTCCCAGCCAAGTCCCCACATCATGGTGGGACCATGTCACACAGCTCAGAGGTCCCCCAGGAAACAATTGTTCACCCACAGGCTCCTTCCTCAAAGCCTCAGGTCCTCATGTAAGGCAGAACTGTGAGGGGACAATGATGACTTTGAACTTTTGTCCCGCATCTAAGCTGGACACAGTTCCCTGTACTCCACGTATGTTACCTCATCAAATGGCAGCCCCACTCTGGAGGTAGGCACAGAGAGGTTAAGCAACTTGCCCAAGGTTACACAGTCAGGAAGTGAGGCAGTTGGGATTTGAAACTGAGCTTTCTGGCTCTGGAAACCTAAGGTCCCTGAGAACTCTGTTATGGCATAGGTGTGGTACCTTCCGGGCCCCAAGCTGTCACTCTATCAAGCCCTGCTGGCCTCTCTCAACCACCCCTAAGGCTGGATCCTCGCGCTGACTCCAGGGACTGAAGCCACCCTTTGTCACTGCCCCCTCCAGTCTGGGTCTAAGTTTCCTCAGCCCAGGGCTCAGGACTTTGGAAGCTCCATTTGGCTCCTCAGGAGGCTCCAGCAACTGAAACCCTCCAGGTCAAGAGTACCCATCATGGCCCCCAACCTGCTTGTTCTCATGATCTTGTTCAGTTTGATTCAGCGGAATCCATCTAACCCAAGGTAGCCCCCCATGCCCACCAGCCCTGAGAGGTCCTTCCCTGTTTCCCACCTCCACCCTGAGCCACTCTCCCCCATTCCCACTATCCCTTTTATCTCCAAGGTTGCAGAATTTCCTGTCTCTTCCTAGTCCTGGCTTCTGGCAGGAGCATCCCATATCTGCAGCCTGATGATCTGATAGAGAAGAAAAACCCATTTTCTGGGGTAGAAATTCAAGCCTACTGCAGAACTTTGCATCTGATTGCAAGATCATCCCTCACCTTCTCTCTGCTTTGCATTCCTGTCCTCTCCACAGGACCCTTCCCTGCAGGGTTTCTGGAAGCAGCACTTGCACAGCAAGCTCGCTGTAGACACAGGTCACACGTTTATTTGTGAGGAGGAGCTGCTGGAGGAGGACAGCACTGACTCCCCCACCGTGGCCTAACCCACCCTGGGCTCATCTTTGGCCTCAAAGCGTGAGGTTGGTGTTCATGCTGGATCTCAAAGGAAGAGCAGGTGGAGTCTGGCCTCAAATGCTGCTGGCCCAGTGCTGTGTCCTGGTCAGGGATGAGGAGCCACAGAGGCATGGAGAGAGGCAGGGTATCTGGAGTAAAGACTAAACATCCCTTAGAAATCGAAATAGAATAGAATGAAAAGTGGAGGTCCCACCACCACCCAGTGATCTAGGTGCCAGATGTTAGTGGACAAGCAACTTTGGAACTGGGTAATAGGAAGAGGTCGGAACAGTTTGTGGGGCACAGAAGAAGACAGAAAAATGTGGGAAAGTTTGGAACTTCCTAGGGACTTGGAGGACACAGAAGACAGGAAGATGTGGGAAAGTTTGGAACTTCCTAGAAACTTGCTGAATGGCTTTGGCCAACATGCTGATAGTGATATGGACAGTGAAGTCCAGGCTGAGGCAGTCTCAGATGGAGATGAGCAACTTGTCGGGAAATGGACTAAGGGTCATTCTTGCTATGCAAGGAGACTGGCAGCATTTTTCCCCTGCCCTAAAGATCTGTGGAAGTTTGAACTTGAGAGAGATGATTTAAGGTATTTAGCATAAGAAATTTCTAAGTGGCAAAACATTTAAGAGGAAGCAGAGCAGAAAAGTTGGAAAATATGCAGCCTGATGATCTGATAGAGAAGAAAAACCCATTTTCTGGGGTACAAATTCAAGCCTGCTGCAGAACTTTGCATAAGTAACCAGAAGCCAAATGTCAATCACCAAGACACTGGGGAAAATATCTCTAGGGTATGTCAGAGACCTTCACAGCAGCCCCTCCCTTTGCAGGCCCAGAGACCTAGGAGGGAAAAAATGGTTTCCTGGGCTGTGCCCAGGGCTGCTGCCCACCCTGCTGTGTGCAATCTTGGGACTTGGTGCCCTGTTCCAGCTGCTCTAGCCATGGCTAAAAGGGGCCAAGGTACAGCTCAGGCCATTGCTTCAGGGGGTGCAAACCCCAAGCCTTGGCAGCTTCCACATGCTGTTAGTCCTGCAGGTGCAGAAAAGACAACAATTCTGGTTTGGGAACCTTCACCTAGGTTTCAGAGGATGTATGAAAATGCCTGGATCTTCAGGCAGGATTCTGCTGCAGGGGTGGGGCCCTCATGGAGAACCTCCGCTAGGGCAGTGTGGAAGGGAAACGTGGGGTTGGAGCCCCCACACAGAGTCCCCACTGGGACACTGCCTAGTGGAGCTGTGAGAAGAGGGCCGCCATCCTCCAGGCCCCAGAATGACTGATTCAATGACATCTTGCATCGTGCATCTGAAAAAACCACAGGCACTCAACACCAGCCTGTGAAAAGAGCCAGGAGTGGGGCTATACCCTGCAAAGCCACAGGGGTGGAGCTGCCTAAGGCCATGGGAGGCCACTTCTTGCATCAGCATAACCTGGATGTGAGACATGGAGTCAAAGGAGATCATATTGGAACTTGAAGATTTAATGACTGCCCTATTGGGTTTTGGACTTGCATGGGACGTGTAGCTCCTTTGTTTGGGCCAATTTTTCCCATTTGCAGTGGGTGTATTTAACCAATACCTGTAACCCCATTGTATTCAAGAAGTAACTAATATGCTTTTGATTTTACAGGCTCATAGGTGGAAGGGACTTGGCCTGTCTCAGATGAGACTTTGGACTTGGACTTTTGAGTTAATTCTGGAATGAGTCAAGGCTTTGGGTGACTGTTGGGAAGGCGTGATTGTGTTTTAAAATGTGAGGATATGAGATTTGGGAGGGGCCAGAGGCAAAATGATATGTTTTGGCTGTGTCCCCACCAAATCTCATCTTGAATTGTAGTTCCCATAATCTCCATGTTTCATGGGAGGGCCCTCGTGGGAGATGATTAGATTAGGAGGGTGGTCCCTCCATGCTTTCTTCAATATAGTGAGTGAGTTCTCCCAAGATCTGATGGTTTTATAAAGGGCTTAACCCTTTGCTCGGCTCTCACTCTCTCTCCTGCCACGTTGTAAAGAGTTGCCATCCACCAAGATTGTAGTTGCCTGAGGCTTCCTCAGCCATGCTGCACTGTGAGTCAATTAAACCTCTTTCCTTTATAAATTACCCAGTCTTGGGTAGTGCTGGCCTTCTGCCCTGTCCCAGGTCTCTGAGGGCCCAGCTGAGCCCCAGGAAGCTTCAGCACCCAAAGTCACTTGGTGGTGTGTCCACCCCTGCAGCCACCATCTCTGTCTTGGGCATGGCCACCAGCCCAGTTCCTTCCCCCACCTCCCTCTGGAGTCCTACAATCTCTGAGACTTGGGCCCTGGGTGCATGCCACCCAGCAGGGGTCCAGTCAAGGAGGCTCTATTGAGCATCTCAAAATCCAGGGTGCCCAGTTAAATTTCAATTCAGATGAACAAAGAATAATGTTTGGTCTAAGTATGTCCCATGCAATATTTAGGACATATACACCCTAACAGTTTAATCACTGTTGGTGTGAAATTCAGAGATAAATGGGCATCCTGTATTTTATCTGGCAACCCTAGCAGACAATGTGTGTGGAAAAAAATAAAAGAAGGAACCTGGAAACCAGCACAGGAGACTGATGGGCAGGAGCTGAGGATGGATTCCACTCTGTGGGGCTGCAGCAGCAGGGAGGCCTGGGCTGCCCACAGGGTCTTCCCTCAGGGCTCAGCCTAAACACAATGGTGTAACCATCGTCATAAAGAAAAACAGCTTTAATGACCTACAATTCACATACCATACGGTTAACCCACTTGAAAGTTAAAATTCAATGTTCAATAGTAAATTCACAGATATGTGCAGCCATAACCACAAACAATTTTAGAACATTTTCATCATCTCAAAAAATAAAACCCTATGCCCTTTCATTATCACCCCCATCCCTCCCATCCGTCAGCCCCCGGTCACCACTGAGGGTCCCATCCCTCAGCCCCTGGCTCCACACTCTCTGTGGATCTATCTGTTCTGGACATTTGACATAAATTGAATTAGACTCTACGTGGCCTTTTAGGCCTGGCGGTGTTCCCACCACATCATGTTTTCAAGGTCCAGCCCCATTGAAGTGGGTGTCACTGCTTCATTCTGTGAAAAGAAAAGAAATCTTGGGACACCAAAATCACATAGCCTGGGTAAAAGTCAAGCTGGGAACTATGTCAGGCTAACTGACCTCCCATTTAATTCTTAAATAAGATAGTTACAAAGATTTTTTAAAAGCTGCATACCTCATTTAAAAAAATCTTCTTAAAATAATTAAGGTTATTACATCCGTGTAACTTTCTATGTGTTCTTTTAAAGCCCTTGTGTCGTTAAGTTGCAGGGCTTTGACTCATGGGCCTAAAAAGAACTCAAGTTTCTGCTGAATATTAAATACTGACCCAGAAGATGCCAAACAAAATAAAGTGTGTTCATGAGACACAGGGCCAAAAATTAAAACTATTGAGCTCCTCAATGCCCAGGCACTGTCACAGAAGAGTGGGCACATGAGAGTGTAAGGGCTGATTTTGAGAAATAAGTAAGTTTACTTTCTCTATAAATTAACTACTAATGTTGAAGGCACACTGACCAGCATATGAGCCCCAGGTCAAATTAACAAGCTTCTCTTGGGACATTAATCCATTTGCTTTGTTTTGTTTTGTTTAAACTTTTATTTTAAGTTCAGGGGTACACGTTCAGGTTTGTTACGTTGGTAAACCTGTGTCATGGTGGTTTGTTGTACAGATTGTTTCATCACCCAGGAATTAAGCCTGGGATCTGTTAGTTATTTTTCCTGATCTTCTCCTCCCTCCCACCCTCCACCCCCTGATAGGCCCCAGTGTCTGACGTTTCCCTCTATGTGTCCTTTGATACATTATAATATTCTGTGAAAAGAGATGCTTATTGGCAGGGTGCGGCGACTCACGCCTGTAATCCCAGCACTTTGGGAGGCTGAGGCGGGCAGATCACGAGGTCAGGAGATCCAGACCATCCTGGCTAACATGGTAAACCGCCCCCTCTACTAAAAACACAAAAAGTTAGCCGGGTGTGGTGGTGAGCTCCTGTAGTCCCAGCTACTCAGGAGGCTGAGGCAGGAGAATAGCATGAACCCGGGAGGCAGAGATTGCAGTGGGCTGAGATCACGCCACTGCACTCCAGCCTGGACAACAGAGCAAGACTCCATCTAAAAAAAAAAGAAAAAAAAAAGAGGTGCTTATTTTATTTACTCTCCCGTCTTCTACAATACATAACACAAGTTCTGCCTGCAATAAATGCTAAAATTATAAATAAAAATCTGACCTTGTGCCAAAAAATGTTGTAATCTCACTATTTGTTTTCTCATATTATTCTACATCTTGCCTTTTCCAAGTATTCTGTATTTCATGTATTACACCTTTGCCATCATTTAAAACCATATATATCTAATACAGAGAAGGACAATGGCACTATAAGTTACTTCAGAGTGCAAGCAACAATTCCCTTATTTTTATGTCAGTAAATATTAAGACTAATTTGAAAATAGAGTTAAATGTTATATCATCAATAACATTGCTTTTAATAGATCCACCCTGTAGCTTGTAGTGTGAAAAATAAGAATCTACATGTGATTTCCTTCTTAGAAAGATATGCAAGTAGACTCTTACAGGATTGTTTAACTGATGTTTTCAACAATCATTACATTAAATAATATTCTAAAATATAATAATCATCTAAGAAATGAATATACCTCAGTTAAAAGAAGACAAATGACTGGACAATAAGGGCGGGTCCATCAGCTGCTGATGGATAAACACATCGTGGTGTGCTCATATGATGGAGTATTTCTCAGCAATATCTTGGGTGGCTAAAATTTCTGAGCATATCTTGGGTGGCTAAAATCAGGGACTTCCCAGCATCCCAGATCTAGACCCAAAGTGGTTCTTTCATTGTGTGTTTATGAGATTTTTAAAATTTGAGTATTTCCATATCTAAGAAACCAGAGACTTTACCTACCTGATCTTCAGTGTGGTGTGTGAAGAAGCTGCCAATGGATTACTCATTGGTTCAGACATGGTTACTGGAAAAGTATGTAATTAATCCCCTTCCTGAACTGTCATTATCATGCCTCCTAGAAAGACAGGGCAAGATCTGTCTTGGAGTGTGAGGAAGAGGGAAGTTTTTTCTAATTTCATTTTTGGGAAATATCACAGTAGGAACAGTTGTGTACAAAACTTTTCTACTGGTTATCCACATTTTCTTTGTCTACCTCAGGTTGAGGTACATAGTGTTCCACACATGATGAAGAAAAGAAAGCAAAGGCTCAACCACAAATTATAAGTGTAGATGAAACATCATTTCTGATTGCCTAAATTGTCCCTCTTGTTCAAGATATCCGTGGTTGTCTTACATGAGTTCACATAAGGCTTCTTTCCCTTCTTCACAATTTTATGATGTTCTTGCTGCTTCTCTCCTTACTTGCGACATGTGGTTCTACGTTTCTAAAGTGGTATGGTCTTCTACTTTCAAGCTGCTGGTTTTCAGTGGAACGTCCAGAAACCCAGGGTTTCAGTTGGCATGGGCATTTTTAGGACATCACCACCCTAAAAACTTGTTGCATGATCCTGGAGTGGATCAAAGGACAATCTGAAGGACACACACAGCAGTTTGGTTTGGATCATCCCTTTGTTCTTGATGGCATACATGTGCTTTTTGAGAATTGATCTTTTGTGGGGGCCATTTTTCTGGGGTAAGAGGTGACATGACTCCCAAACAATGAAGAGTTTTAGCTGATGTTGCCAGCTTATGCCTTGACTGTGTCCATTCATTGCAACTGGAGAGACTGTTTAGCTTAGATCCCTTGGTTCATTCCATTGCCCTTGTCATCTGAGTCATGTTTGAGACACAGATGTGTCATGTTCTTTTCTTTCATTGGTTCATCCATTCAACAGATCTTTTCAGGTTGTATTATGTGTCAGGAGTTGTTCTAGTCTCCAGAGATAATAAATCTGTGGTATCACAGAAACCCCTCTGCACTCATGGATTCTATCTACATCCTTCATGGCGAATATGGTCCAGATACAAAGAAGAATGTGTAACACTTTCAATTTTTATAAATAGTAATGGATAAAGTATATCAGTAGGCAGGGGTGGTTGTATATAGTGTGGGCAGGCAACGCTCCACTGGAAGGGGAACATTTGAGTAAAAATATAAAAGATATACAGGAGCGAGTTGTGTGGCTATGAATACTTAGACAAAAAATCTTCCTAACTATACTAGAATTTATTCATTCTACTGTTGACAAACATTTGGATACATTCCCTGTTTTAGCCATTATAAATAAAGCTGCCATGATTATAAGGATGCATTTCTATGGTATATATATTTACAGGAAAGTTGCTTAGTCACAGGGGGAGCATCTGTTTGGCTTAACTAACTACTTAAATAAAGTTTTTTCTAAATGATTGCAGACATTCCCTATGTTTTGAGCATGCTCCAATTGCCCCACACATTCTTCCATAGCATAATTTGAAATAAGTTTATTTAGGTTTAATTTACATTCTTTAAAATTCATCAAGTATGAATGGTTTGTAAAATTTTACACATTATGATTTCAAAATATGTTACATGTGACTGTATAATCACTACCACAAAAATGAGGTAGAACATTTCCATCACCATGAAAAGTTCAATCTGGTCCTTTTCATTAAATTATCTCCTTGTACATGATGCCTGTGACAAAATTATTATGTTTCATTTACTATATTTGCCTTTTGAAAAATTTCACATAATTGTGATGTTAACATTTATGTAGTGTTTAGTGTCTTATTCTGTTAACTCATAGTAATTCCTTTGGAATCATGCAAGTTGTACAGATCAGTAACTTCTTACTTGTTATTTGCTGAGAAATAGTCCATCGTATGGGCACACCATGTGTTTATCCATCAGCAGCTAATGGACATTGACCATTAATGTTTGTCAGGTAATTTGTCTTCTTTTAACTGAGTTGTAGGAATTATGTATATACAAATCTGAATACCAACATTTATCAAAGATATGTATTTCAATATTTCTCTCAGGCTATGGCTGTCAATTTATTTGTTAACAGTGTCTTATGAAGAGTAGATTTATATATTTTATTTTGTTTTTTTGCATGTGTATCCTATCTAAGAAACCATTTCTTATCCCAGGGTCACAATACATTTCTCCTATGCTTTTTTCATACAAAATATATAATTTTGGCTATTCCACTTAGATCTCAAATTCATTTGAAGTTAATTTTTTAGATGTACTTTGATGAATCAATATTCACATACTTACATATGGGAATTCAATTTCTCCAAGAATATTTATGTAAATATCTATTCTTCCCTTTGAATTGTCTTCATACAATCACTGATAAATTATATATGTGTATAAATACATACATCTACACACACATATATACGTGTTTATATATGTGTGTGTGCATATATATATATATATATATATATATATATATGCCTGAGCTTCCTATATTATATTTATAATTATTTCCTTAGGTAATAACACACTGTTGTAAACACTGTAGCTTTATAGTATTTATTTCAGATAATATGTCTCTGAATGTGACTGTTTTTCATTACTGTTTTCACTAATTTAGATTCTTTGTATTTTCAATGTGCTTTAAAAATTGGCTTATCAAGTTTTACAAAGCTCTTTGCTGAAATTTTACTGAATTGTGTTGATGCTGTATATTAACCTGGGGAAAATTTACATATTAATTATATTGAATATTCTGATATGTGAACATGATAGCTCTATATTTGGGTATTCTTTAATTTTCCTCAGTACTTTCTTGAGGTTTTTCAGGGTAAGGTTTGATTTTCACTGACAGTCTATAAAAATACACATTGAGTTTTCATGTATTTGGCTTATATACTGTGGCTTCACTCAACTCATCTATTAGTTTTAGTAACGATTTCTAGACATGTTTGGATTTTCCTATTTTACAAATTATTGAGAGATTGAGAGATGGAAGTGGTTGGGTGTAGAGGGAGTCTGGTAAGATGATGGAATAGTAGGTTCCTACCCTGATTCCCTTGAAGAAACATCTATTCGGCAACTACCTACAGGAAAGAATGGTTTTGTGAGAACTCCAAATACCAGTGTGAGATTGCAACACCCAAAAGAGCTCAAAAGCAAACACAGACTCATTAAAAAGGATAAGAGGAATGATTTTACTTTGTTTGCTTTACTACTTCCATATCCAGAACAATACTGTGCTGAGAAGGATTCCCTCAGCCCATTATTTTTCCACTGGGAGAAGTAGATCAAAGTGGATATTCAACGTCTATTTGGGGAGTGCTTCCTGATGGGCACACTTCTGCTTTGCCTCAAAATGAACACTGGAAGAATTTTAATACTTAGACCACTTGAAGATAACTAGGACCAAAGAAAGGGGGTGAAACACTCAGTGACTGGTGCATACAAATCTCAGTGTGCTCCACAATGCTTCAAGTGGCCTCACCCAACAAAGATGTCAAATCAGGGGGATTAAAACCAGCAGACATTTCTGACCATGAAGTACTGCCAGGTGGCCAAATCCATCAACAGGCTCAACCACCTGACCCAACAAGAACACCAGGCCACACTTAATGGTGAAGGACTTTTCCTGCTGAAGCCAACCTGTAAAGATTAGAGAAAGTGACCACCTTCTCAAACATACTTATACCAGCACAAGGCCACAAGAATCATGAAGAATCAGGAAAACATGACACAATTTAAATAAACCGATAAAGCTTCAATAATGGACCCTAAAGAAATAGAAATTGACAAAGTGCCTTTAAAAATTGGAAGTAATTATTTTAGATAATAAGCTCAGTGAACTATATGAGAACACTTATAGACAGCCAAACAAAATTAGGAAAGCAACATAAATAAAATCAGAAGTTACACAAATAAATAGAAACCATAAAAATAAACACAGAAATGTTAATGGTGAAGACTATAATGACTAAACTGAAAAATTTAATAGAGTGTTTTAACAGCAGATTCAGTCATGAAGAGGAAATAGCAAAGTTGGAAACATGTATCTTGAAATTATCCTGTCAGAGGTGCAAAAAACAAAAAAAATAGCAAAAGATAAAGAGTAAAAAAAATCTATGAGACTTATAAAACATCATCAAATAAAGCAATATATGCATTATGTGGAAACAAGAAGATGAAATAGAGGCAGGAATAGAAAGCTTATTTTGAGAAATACTGACTGTGAACTTGCTGAATTTGAGGTGGGAGGTGGACATCCAGACTCATGAAGTTCAAGAGTCCTTAAGTAGGTTGAACATGAAGAACCTCACACCAAGACATATTCTAATAAAATTGTCAAAAGTCAAAGGCAAAAAGTGAATTTTAAAAGCAGCAAGAGAAAATCAACTCATCACATAACTATCAGCGCAATTCTCAGAAGAAACCTTTCAGGACAGGGCAGAGTGGGATAATATATTCAAAGTATTGAAAGAAAAACTTCTATTTAAGAACACTTGTATTTACTAAAACTCTCCTTCAAAATAAAGGAAAGACAAAAACGTTCCTTTATATTTCCTTTGACTCAATTTATACTACAAGGATACAGTAACCAAAACAGCATTTTACTGGTATAAAAATAAACACATAGTCCAATGGTACAGAATGAAGAATCTAGAAATACAGGCAAACAATAACAACCTTTGACAAATCAGACAAAAACATGCACATACATAATAAATGGCTGGGAAAATTGGGTGGCCACATGTAAAGGAATGAAACTCACCATATCCAAAGATTAACTCCCGGTGGATTAGAGACTAAATTTAAGACCTGAAACCGTAAAATTCTAGAAGAAAAACCTAGAAAAAAACCTCACAATAAACCACAGAGGAAACAGACATTATATAGCATGGGAAAAAAAAAATCCAAACTATACTTACGATTAAGCAGTAATATGCAGACTCTGTAGGGAACTCAAAAAAATCAGCAAGAAAAAAGAATCATTAAAAAATGGGGAAAGTGCCCTTTAACTTTGGCTTTTATTAAGAGGAAGGACTGAAAAGACCTCATATTTTTATCAGTATTTAGATAACGGAGAAATATAATTTTAATAAAAATAAATGCAAAATCATATATTTGAAGAATGGTATTCTACATATGCTTGTATACATACATGTACGTACATACATACATACATACATAAACACATACAATGGAATGATATTTATTCATACAACAGAATAAAATGCTGTCATTACTGTCAACATTGATGATCCTGGAGGATATTATATTAAGTGAAATAAGCCAGGTACAGAAAGAAAAATACTGCATTATCTCATGCATATGAGGGATCTAAACAAGTTGGTCTCATAGAAGTAGAGAGTAGAATGGCAGTTACCAAAGGCTGGAGTGGTTAGAGAGGGGAACAGGATGGGGAGATGTTGGTCAGAGGACATATAGTTACAATTAGATAAAATAAATTTCAAGAAATCTATTGTATAGCAAGGTGGCTGCAGTTACTGATGATATATTGCATTCTAGAAAATTGCAACTAGAGTGGATAAGTGTTCTCACAACAAAAATGATAGCTATGTTAAATAATGCATTTGTTATTAGCTAGATTTAGATTTAACCATTCAACAATCTGTATGTGGAATGTTCAAAACATCATGCTGTACGTAATAAAATCATCCAATGTCATCTTAAATTTTAAAAAGTCAAAAAGCATGCTTTTGAATTGCTTTTGAATTACTAACATTTTATTCATTAAAATATAAAGGTCAAAGATTTTAAAATGATCTTTAAATGATTAATAACATGTTGATCTCTTTTTCTTCTTTCTGTAAACCTTTTTGAGTCTAAAATACTAAACTATATAAGCAATATTAAATAGTATATAAACTTGGATTAAAATATTCAAATTTACTAGAATGTGGACACTGGAAAGAGTGAAAATAAACAGAAACATAAAGCAGCAGATATAAAATTAAGAAAGCAACTAAGAGTGTTTAAAGTACATATTCATCTGTAGTCTAATGTCTACCATAAACAATGAGTCTTCTCAGTAAAACACAAATTGTTCATGAAGGGAAAAAGCATGTTGTATTAGAGAATATTCAACATAATTTTTTTTGGTACTAACTGGTGCCTGGAATATTATGGGTTTTTCTATTATGAACTTATGCACTTGATAATTTTTTTCATAAAAAATTGTATTTACAACTCCATTCAAAAGCAGTTTCTGGTGGGTTTTATTTTATTTTTGAGACAAGAGTTTTGCTCTTTTCACCCGGGCTGGAGTGTAATGGTGCGAACTTGGCTCACAGCAACCTAGCAACCTTCGCCTCCCAGGTTCAGGTGATTCTCTTGCCTCAGCCTCCCGAGTGGTTAGGACTACAAGCATGCACCACCATGCCTGGCTAACTTTGTGTTTTTAGTAGAGATGCGGTTTTGCCATGTTGACCAGGCTGGTCTTGAACTCCTGACCTGAGGTAATCCACCCACCTTGGCCTCCCAAAGTGTTGGGATTACTGGCAAGAGCTACCATACCCGGCCTCAAAAGCAGTTTTTAAAAGCAAACACAATATAACACCAAAGTTGAAAAATCTATGCTCACCCAAGGATGCCAGGTTTAATAAATTATTTATAGAATACTGCATCAAAAATAAGACAATAACCCAAAATATACTATTAAAGATGTATCCACTCCTACAACTAGAGATAATTTATCTGGTAGCAAATGATACTTCAATCAGTTTCAGCATGTCTGAAATCTTTAAGGACGAAAGTGATAAAACATGACCTTCATTCTTCATTAGACTCTTAGAACACTTGAAGGAAAATAATTTCTGAAGCACGAAGAGGTAAAGAGGTGTAATCTTTCAAAAAGATATTCAGTGTTCAAAATCCAGGAGCGCAATATCAGGCTGGGTGCGGTGGCTTACGCCTGTAATCCCGGCACTTTGGGAGGCCATGGTGGGTGGATCACCTGAGGTCAGGAGTTCGAGACCAGCTTGGACAACAGGGTGAAACCCTGACTCTACTAAAAATACAAACGTTAGCCAGGCATGGTGGTGTGCACCTGTAGTCCTAGCTACTTGGGGGGCTGAGACAGGAGAATTGCTTGAACCTGGGAGGTGGAGGTTGCAGTGAACCGAGATCATGCCACCTCACTCCAACAGTAACAGAATGAGATTCCATCTAAAAAAAAAAAAAAGTGTAATATCGGTATACACAGATAATATACTGAATGAAACAAATAGAATAATTGAAGAGGTATCTTGATGAACAAGGAGTCATTAGAAAGGTTGTATTCATGTCTTTGAAGGAAATTGCAATATGAGAAGTTAGTACTTTGACTACTATACTAAAAGTTTATTGCTAACATGTATTGAGTTATTAACATGTATTAGGCAGAGTATCATATAATTTACACGTGTTATCTCATTTATTGTAGGTAAAACGTAATTTCGAACTCTTGGGAGTATAAATGAATTAGATAGAATAAAATTCTATTTAAATGGCCATCAGTAAATCGGTATCTAGGAACAGGGTGATACAGTGCCCAAGTTTTCTATTCTGACTAAATGTTGTGTTTCATTTTCAATGTTTTCTTGGATATTGCTCTTTTTTGGTCATTTTGATTTTTTTTATTTTAGAAAACTAATAAATTGACTCTTCTTGGTACTGACTCGGGTTTTATAGAAGAAAAAGTAATTAAATTCTGTACATTTACCTTTACCTCCTTTTTTCTCTTTTAAATTTATTTTAATTGACATATAATAGATGTACATCTTATGGGGTACAGAGTGATATTTTGATATATTTATGCAATGCGTAAAGATCAAGTCAGAGTCATTATCATATCCATTACCTAAATCATGTATTATTTCTTTGCAGTGAGAATATTCAAAATCTTTTATTTTAGTTATTTGAAAACACACAATAAATTCCCGTTAACTACAGTCACCCAACAGTGCTGTAGAGAACTAGAACTTCTTCCTTCTCTCCAGCTGTAATTTTGTATGTATTAACCACATTTTTCTTATACTCTTCTTTCTCCTACTCTTTCCAGGATATGGTAACAAAAACTGTACTGTTACCTACTTCTAGGAGATTAAAAATTTTAACTTCCATACATAAGTGAGAACATGTAGTTATGTGGTGTTTATGTTTCTATGCCAGGCTTATTTCACCTAACATAATGCCCTCCACTTGCATTCTTGTTGCCACAAATAACAGGATTTTGTTCTTTATTATGACTAAATAATATTCCATTATATATGTATGTCACATTACTTAATCCATTCATCTGTTGACAGACACTTATGTTGATTCCATATCCTGGCTATTGTGAATAGTGCTGTAATAAACATGGGGGTGCAGGTAACTCTTTGATATACTGATTTTCTTTCCTTTGGATATATACTGAAAACCATAGGATTAAATTAATAAACACAATAAAAGCGTTTGGCAAAATTAAATATTGTTACATGACAAAGAACCTCTCAACAATTTAGTATAGAAAATACATGCCTTAACACGGAAGGACATAAAGGAGAAATCTACAGCTAAGATCATACTGAATGTGGAAAAGGTGAAAGATTTTACTGTGAACAAGAAAAAGATTTTACTGGAACAAGAAAAGGATGCCTATTTTCTTTTTTTTTTTTTTTTATTATACTTTAGGGTTTTAGGGTACATGTGCACAATGTGCAGGTTTGTTACATATGTATCCATGTGCCACGTTGATTTCCTGCACCCATTAACTCGTCATTTAGCATTAGGTGTATCTCCTAATGCTGTCCCTCCCCCCTCCCCCCACCCCACAACAGTCCCCGGAGTGTGATGTTCACCTTCCTGTGTCCATGAGTTCTCATTGTTCAATTCCCACCTATGAGTGAGAACATGCGGTGTTTGGTTTTTTGTCCTTGCGATAGTTTACTGAGAATGATGTTTTCCAGTTTCATCCATGTCCCTACAAAGGACACGAACTCATCATTTTTTATGGCTGCATAGTATTCCATGGTGTATATGTGCCACATTTTCTTAATCCAGTCTATCGTTGTTGGACATTTGGGTTGGTTCCAACTCTTTGCTATTGTGAATAGTGCCGCAATAAACATACGTGTGCATGTGTCTTTATAGCAGCATGATTTATAGTCCTTTGGGTATATACCCAGTAATGGGATGGCTGGGTCAAATGGTATTTCTAGTTCGAGATCCCTGAGGAATCGCCACACTGACTTCCACAATGGTTGAACTAGTTTACAGTCCCACCAACAGTGTAAAAGTGTTCCTATTTCTCCACAAGGATGCCTATTTTCACCAATCATATTTCACATAGTGAAAGTCTTAGCCAGCACAATTAGGTTAGAGAAAGAAATAAAGGACATCTGAATTGGAAAGGAGACAGTCAAATTGTCCCTGTTTAAAGACAATGTGATCTTATACACGGAAAAAAATAAGACTCTACCAAAAGTTTCTTAGGGTGATAAATGAAATGAATAAAGTTGCAGGATATAAATCAACATACAAAAATCTGTAGCATTTCTATATATTGATAGTAAACTAGCTGAAACAAGAAGTTAAGAAAGCAATTCCTTTTACAATAGTTACAAAAATGTACTTAGAAATAAATTTAACCAAGGAAGTAAAAGATTTCTACAACAAAAATGACAAATATTAATGAAAGAAATTAAAGAAAACACAAAAAAGGAAAGACATCCACCTTTATAGATTGAAATAATATTCTTAAAATGACCCACTATCCTATGTGATTTACAAATTTAGTACAATCACTAGCTTGTATTTTTAAAAGCACCTTTGCTGCATATTCTTAAGATACTCAATGACAATGCCTGGATTTCAGTTTGAGGTGTTATTATATCTATTTTATATTGGGCACAATATAATGTTATCAGAGATAACAGTTTTGATTGGTCCTAGGTCATACAGTAATATATACATTGTGATTTATAGACAAGCTGTCTTTTAATACTCAGGCATTTAGAAAGTTCATTTAGACAAAGTCATAAAAACTTGCCTTCCATTCTGCCTATATCACCTAAAAATCCTAATTTAAGAGGTAATAACATTTCTTATTTGATATACAATTTATCAACACAATAAAAATCTAACAATTATCATGTGCAGAGTGTGAAAATCTCATCAGATTAAGGAACACAAGGTCATCCTTTTCATATTTCGGAAGTAAAACTGTTTTGGAAACTGTTATTTTTAGAAACAGTTAAAAACATTTTTTCATTAGTTTTTCATGTAAAGTTTTGACAACCAGCATGAAATAACTGTCATCACAGAAGCATGGTATATTCAATTCCAAAATACATTCTGCATAAGTTTTAATGTATTTATGTATTATTTATACTTGGATTGTAACCCATAATGTACAGATATTATTTTTCCTTCAACTCTTAAGAATATTCTTAAATAATAAAATTAAAATTAATGAATTACAATTTGTTTTTGGTTGGGAAAATGAATAGACACACACGTGACAGTACATCACTTCACCTCATCATTTCATCTCATTTCATCATTTCATCTAATCATTTTATCTCATCATTTCATCTCATCCCATCTCATCTCATCATTTCATCATATCATCTCATCATTCATCTCATCATTTCATCAAATCTCATCTCATTTCCATTTCATTATTTTATTTCATTTCATTTCACTATTTCATTTCATCTAATTTCATTTCATCATTTCATTGTGTCATTTCATATCATCTCATTTCATCTATTTTTCATCTCATCATTTTTCATATCATTTTTCATCTCATCATTTCATCTCAATTCATTTCATCTCATCATTTAATCTCCTCATCTCATTTCATCTTTTCATTTTGACATTTCATCTCATCATTTCATCTCATCTCATTTCATTATTTCATTTCATCTCATTTCATTATTTCACCTCATTTCATTATTTCATCTCATCTCATCTCACTTCATCTCATCTTATTTCATCTCATCATTTTTCATCTCATCATTTAATCTCATTTCATTTCATTTCATCTCATCATTTCATCTCACCACATCTCTTCATCATTTCAACATTTCATCATTTCATCTCATCATTTCATCTCATCTCATCTTTCAATTTCATTTCAATATCATTTCATCATTTCATTTCATCTCATTTCATTATTTCATTTCATTTCATCTCATTTAATCTCATCATTTTTCATCTCATCATTTTTCATCTCATCATCTCGTCTCATCATTTCATCATTTCATTTCCTTTCATCTCATCTCATTTCAATTTCATTTCATTATTTCATTTCATTTCTCCTCATTTCATTTCATCTCATTTCATTTCATCTCATTTCATCTCATCATCTCATTTCATCTCATCATTTATTCTCATCTCATCTCATCATTTCACCATTTCATCTCATCATTTCATCTCATCTCACCTCATCTCATCATTTCATCTCATCTCATCTCATCTCATCATTTCATCTCAGCCTTTCATCTTATCATTTCATCTCATTTCATCTCATCATTTCCTCTCATCATTACATTTCATCTCACCATTTCTTATTACATCTCATTTTATCTCATCATTTCCTCTCATCTCATCTCAATTCAATTTCCTTTCATTATTTCATTTCACCTCACTTCATCTCATTCATTTCATCTCATTTCATTACATCTCATCATATCATTTCCTCTCATCATTACATCTCATCTCAATTCATCTCATCATTTCATCTCATCATTGCATCTCATCATTTCATCTCATCATTGCATCTCATCATTTCATCTCATCTCATCATTTCATCTCATCATTCATCTCATCATTTCATCTCATCATTTCCATTTCATTTCCATTTCATTATTTCATTTCATCATTTAATTTCATCATCTCATTTAATTTCACCTCATTTCATTATTTCATTTTTTCATTTAATTATGTCATTTCATTTCATCTCATTACATTTCATCTAATTTCATCTCATTTCATATCATTTCATTTCATTTCATCTCATCATCTCTTTTCATCTCATCATTTCATCTCATCCTCTCATCAACTCATTTCATCTTATCATTTCATCATTTCATCTCATCTCATATCTTCTCATCTCATTTCAATTTCATTTCATTTTTTCATTTCATTATTTCATCTAATTTCATTATTTCATCTCATCTCATCACATCTCATCATTTCACCATTTTATTTCATTACTTCATCTTATTTCAACTCATCATTTCATCTCATCTCATTTCAATTTTATTTCAATTTCATTTCATTTATTTCATTTCATCTCATTATTTCATCTCATTATTTCATTATTTCATTGCATGTCATCATTTCATCTCATCATTTCATCTCATCATCTCATCTCACCATTTCATTTCATCCCATCTCATTTCATTTCATCTCATTTCATCTCGTCTCATTTCGTCATTACATCTCATCATTTCATCATTTTATGTCATCATTTCATGTCATCATTTCATCACATCTCATCTCATCTCATTTCATCCCATCATTTCAGTATTTCATCTCATTTCATCTCATCATTTCAACTCATTTCATCTCATCTCATTTCCATTTCATTTCCATTCATTATTCCATTTCATCATTTCATTTCATTATTTCATTTCATTATGTCATTTCATCTCATTACATTTCATCTCATCTAATTTCATCTCCTCTCATCATTTCATCATTTCATCTTATTATTTCATCTGATTTCATGTCATATAATGTCATCATTTCATCTCATCATTTCATCACATCTCATCTCATCATTTAATCTCATTATTTAATCTCATTTCATCTCATCATTTCATCTCATCTCATCATTTTGTCTCATCTCATTATTTCCATTTCATTATTTCATCATTTCATTATTTCATTTCATCTCATTTCATTATTTCATTTCATTATGTCATTTTATTTCATCTTATTACATTTTATCTCATTTCATCTCATCTCATTTCATTTCATCTCATCATTTCATCTCATCATTTCATCTCATTTCATCTTATCTCATTTCATCATTTCATCTCATCTCATCTCATTTCAATTTCATTTCAATTTCATCATTACATTTCATAATTTCCTTTCATTATTTCATTTCATCTCATTATTTCATTTCATTTCATCTCATCTTATCATTTCATCTCATTTTGCATCTCATCATTTTTCATCTCATTTCATCTTATCATTTCATCTTATCATCTCATCTCATTTCATCATTTCATCTCATCATTCATCTCATTTCATCTCATCATTTTAACTCATTATTTCATCTCATTTCAATTTCATTTCATTATTTCATACCATTTCATTATTTCATTTCATTTCATCATTTCATCTCATCATTTCATCCATCATCTCATCATTTCATCTCATCTCATCTCCTTTCAATTTCTTTTCAATTTTGTCATTTCGTCTCATCATTTCAACTCACCATTTCATCTCAAAACTTTACCTCATCTCATCTCATCATTTCGTCATTTCATCTCATCATTTCATCTCATCTCAAGTCATCTGATCATTTCATCTAAGCGAAATGATGTAATGGAATCATGAAATGAAATGGATAGGATGCCCTCAGTGATGTTAAATTTAAAAATTGTTTGTTTTCATGTATTCATTTTTATATTCATATGTACTTATATTTACATTTACTTATATTTCTTTTCACTTATTTTATTTATATTTTTACTTATTTCTTTATTTATAGACAAGGTCCTGTTCTGTGGCCTAGGCTGGAATGCAGTGCTGCATTCACAGTTCACTGCAGCCTTGAGCAAACCTCCCACCTCAGTCTCCCACATAGCTGGGACCCCAGGTGTGCACCACCACACCTGGTTAATATTTTATTATTTGTAGAGATGGAGGCTTGCTATGCTGCCCAGGCTGGTCTCAAACTCCTGGGCTCAAGCAATCCTCCTGCCTTGGCATCCCAAAATGCTGGGATTACAGACATGAGCCACAGTGCCCAACCTATTTATTTATTTATTTATCTATTTAATAAACACAAGGTCTCACTATGCTGCCCAGGCTGGTCTTCAACTCCTGGCCTCAAACGATTCTCCAAACTTGGCCTCTCAAAATGTTGGGATTACAGGTATGAGCCACCATGCCTGGCCTAAAAATAGTATTATATTTTTGTGTTATATAATTTTCAATTAGGTAATATGAATATTCTGTACAAGAAATATGCCCTTAATTACATAGGCATAAACATTTGTTACACTGAGAAAAATCTAATAGAGCTAAAAATAAAAATTAATTTGGAAAGGTCATTAGATACTCATACATTCTTACGTTTACACATTCTTTCATATATTCATATATTCTTTTAACAGTATCAATGGTTTGGAGTTATGTGTACAAAACAATGACCTATATGTAATACAACTAATAACAGACTAATAACTAATAACTAATACAACTAATAATTACAATTCAAGGCATATTATATACAAAGCTTCAACTTCTCATTTCTTTTTTTGTTTTTTTTTCTTTCTGATTTGGCAGATACTATCAACACAACATTCAACTCACAGACACTATGGAGCCCTTACTAAGCATAAAGTACTGTGAAAGGCCAGGGCTAGGACAGAACTGAGACAGGGCCAGGGATACGACAGAACTGGGGCAGGGTCATGGCCAGAGAAAAACCAGGGGCAGGGTCACAGCCAGGGACATGACAGGACCAAGGCCAGGGCCAGAAGCAGGGCAGAACCAGGACCAGAGCAGGGACATGGCAGGGCCAGGGCCATGGCAGGATCAGGGCCAGCAGAAGGCCAGGGCAGGGCTAGGGTAGCACAGGGCCAAGGCAGGGCAGGGTCAGTGTAGAGCAAGGAACGGGCCAGGGTATGGCAGGGCAGGGACAGGGAGGTCCAGGGCCAGAGCCAGGTCCAGGACATGGACAGGGCAGGGCCAGAAACATGGCAGGGCCAGAAACATGGCAGGACCAGAAAGGGGACAGGGCAAGGGCAAGGCCAGAGAAGGACCATGGAAAAAACATGGCCAGCAAGGGTCCAGGGCAAGGGCAAGGCCAGGGCAGAACCAGAGCCAGGGCAGGCCAAAGGCAGGGCCAGGGCAGGGCAAGGCCAGGGTAGGGCAGGGCCAGTGTAGGGTGAGGGTAGGGCCAGGGTGAGTTCAGGGCCAGGGCAGGACTAAGATAGCACAAGGCCAAGGCAGGGCCACAGCAGGGCCAAAGGAGGGGCCAGGGCCAAGCATGGCCAGTGTGGGGCCTGGGGATTGTCAGGGCCAGGGCCAGGGTCAAGGCTGGGCCAGGGACAGGGCCAGAGCAAGGGCAGGGCCAGGGAGAAGGCAGAACCAGAGAGGATCCAGAGCAAGGGCAGGGCCAGGGCAGAGGCAGAACCAGGACCAGGACAAGGCGAAGGCAAGTCCAGGGCAGGGCAAGACCAGGGAAGGGCAAGGCCAGGGTAGAAAAGGTCAGGGTAGGGCCAGGCCAGGGTAGGAGAAGGCCATGGTAGGGCCACGGCCAAGGCAGGGCAGGGTTAGGATAGCACAGGGCATGGCCAAAATCAGGGCAGGGCCACAGCAGTGCCAGGACTAGCAACAGGGTGAGGGCAAGTGCAGGACCACAGCATGGTGGGGACAATACAGGGCCAGGACAGAGGATGGCAAGGCAGGTCCAGGGCCATTTCATGGACTCGGTAGGCCTGGGGTCAGGCCAGGGCAGGGCAAGGGCAAGGCCAGGGAGAAGGCAGGGCCGGGGCCAAGGCAGTGCCAGGGCAGGGCTGGGCCCAGGCTGGGACACGCAGGGCAGAGCATGGCCTGTGCAAGACAGGGCCAGAGCCAGGCCATAGAGATGGGAGGGCAACACCAAGGCAGAGTCAGGGTAGATCCAGGGCTGAGCAGGGTCAGGGCAGGTCCAGAGTCGAGGCAGAGCTAGGGCCCAGGCAGGGCCATGGCAGCGCCAGGGCAGAGGAGGGCAGGGCAATGCAGAACTGGGCCATGGCAGTGCCTGGTCAGCTCCAGGGCAGGGCCAGAAACAGGACAGGGCCAGGGCCAATGCTCAGGCCAGGGACACTGCATGACAGGAAGTGCCAGAGCAGGGCTGGGCCAATGTTGGGGCAGGGCAAATCAGGCCAGGACACCTCCAAGTGCAGCTCTGGTCCTGCCTTGGCCCTGGCCACAGAAAAAGAGCAGAGTAGGGCAGGACCAGAGCCAGGCCATAGAGAGAGTAGGGCAAATGCCTAGGCAAGGCTAGGGTAGTGCCAGGGCTGAGGCAAGGTCAGGGAAGGTCCAGGGCTGAGTCAAGGCTACAACCAATACAGGGCAAAGGCCGGGGCAGATCTAGGGCACAAGCAGGGCAGGCTAGGGCACGGCAATGGCAAGACCAGGCCATGGCAGGGCCAGCTCAGGATACAACAGGGCACAGGCAGGGCAGGGCCATGGCCACGGCTGGGGCAGGACAAGAACCAGGACCAGGGTCCAGGCCAGGGCAAGGGTATGGCCAGGGCAGAGGTAGGGCCAGAGCCAGGGTCTGGGCAGGGCCAAGGCAGGTCCATTGCAGGGCCAGGGTTCAGACCAGGGCCAGAGCAGGGCTCGGGCAGGGCCAGGGCCAGGACCAGGAAAGGGCAATGTCAGGACAAGGGCCATGGCAGGACCAGCAACCGGGCTAGGGCCAGGACAGGGACAGGGACAAGGTCAGGGCTACGGCCAGAATAGCATGCCAGGGTAGAGCCAGGCCAAATTAGGGCCAGGACAGGGTCAGGATCAGGGCTGGGCCAGGGTATGGCCTTAAGTAGCGAAGGGCCAGGGCCAGGGTCCATGCCAGTGCCAGGGCCAGTCCAGGGCAGAGGCAGGGCCATGGCCAGGTCTAGGACAATGCTGGGGCAGGGCCAAGTTCTGGGTCAGGGTCAGCACAAGACCAGGACAGAGCCAGGGGAGGGACAGGGCCATGGTAGGGCCAGGTTAAATCAGGGACAAGACACCTGCAAATCCACTTCAGGGCCAGGGTCAGGGCAGGGCCAGTTCAGGGCCAGGGACAAGACAGGGCCAGGGCCAGGGCTGTCAGGGTCATTGGCAGGGCCAGGGCCATGGCAGGACCAGGGTCAGGAGCAGGGGTCAATGCTGGGCCAAGGCCACAGATAGGACCAGGTCTGTGCTAGGGCCAGTGTGAGGGCCAAGGCGAGGTCAGGGCAGGGCCAAAGGGAGGTCAGGGCCAGGGCAGGGTGGAGCAGGCCCAGGGTAGCACAGGGTTAAGTCAGGGCATGACCAACCAGGGCAGGTCTATGGCTGGAGCTGGGGCAGGGCCAGGGCCAGGGCAGGGCCAGAGCCAGGGCAGGGCCAGGGTTAGGACCATGGACACGTCCAAGGCCAGGGCCAGTGCCAGGGCAAGGGCAAGGGCAGGGGCAGGGCCAGGGTCATCTAAGAACCAGGGACAAAGCCAGGCCCAGAGCAGGGCCAGGACAGGTACCTGGCAGGGCTAGGGTCTGGGACGGGGCCATGGCGGGGCCAGGGCCACAACCAGGTCTGTGCTATGGCCAGGTCCAACACACTGCCTACCAAAACTTTTTCCGTGCGATCCCAGTGGAAGAGGCAGGGAAAGGAATAAAGGTGCCATCCACCTCCACTCGGACAACACAGCCTTCTACACCAGCAAGGGTGAACCCAACCCTACGGCAATACCTCAGGGTTCTGTCTGTCCACATTCATCCTGGACAGTCCCACACTTGTCTTAACAAGGAAACCTGGCCTGCTACTAAACTCCCAGGTGCTGGCTCTGCAGCCCAGCCTTGCCCCTGGAGGGGACCTTACCTTGCAGGACGGAGTCTTGGCCGCAGACTGAGCCTGTACCTCACCCGTCTCCCACCGACTCTTGGTACTGGCCACGGCCATGCTGGGCAGCTCTATGGAGGCCTGGTGGGCTAGCTTGGGGATCCGGCCAGCAGTCTGCAGAGGAGGAAAAGCATCAGGGTTACCTTAGTGGACAGCCACCGTGGTCACATCAGAGGGTCACACTGGGCAACCCTCTGCTTTGTGTTTGTGTTTTCCCTGGGAGCGCTTTCCCAATAAAGCCCTAGAGTGGGGATCACTGGAAAGATGTGCCTTCCTCCATTCGATGCAATCGTGAGACACCTCCCTGTCCTGAAGAGCATCAAGGAGATGATGGCGCACAGGACAGATGTGGGTCTGCCTCCATGCTGCTCATGGGGTAGGGCTGGGGGACCATGGGATGGATGGAGGGACATTGAATGGATGGAGGGACAGTGGTTAAATTGCAGAGTATTGGTTGGATGGAGGAGCATTGATTAGATGGAGGAGTATTGGTTGTATAGAAAGGTGTTGATGAAGGAATATTGATTGGATGGAGGAGTACTGATTATATGAGGGAGTATTTGTTACATGGAGGGGCATTGATTGAATGTAGTAGTATTGGTTGGATAGAGCCATATTGGTTCAATGAAGGGGCACTGATTGCATGCAACGACATTGATCGGCAAAGGAGTATTGGTTGGATGGAAGGGCACTGGTAGGATGGAAAGGTATTGACTGGATGGAGGAGCAGTGAATGAATGAAGGAGTATTGATTGGATGGGGAAGTATTGCTTGGATGGAGGAATATTGATAGGATACAGGAGCATTGACAGGATGGAGGAGTATTTGTTGGATGGAGAGGCATTAATTGGATGGAGGAATATTGGTTTGATAGAAGGATGTTGGTAGGATAGAGGAACATTGATTGCATGGAGGAGTACTGGTTGGATGGAGGAGTATTGGTTGGTTGAAGGGGGATTAATTGAAATCAGAAGTATTGGTTGAAGAGAAGGGCACTGATTGGGTGAAGGAGTAATGTATGGATGGAGGGGCATTAATTGAACAGAAGAGCACTGATTGGACAGAGGAATACTGGTAAGATAGAGGAGTGCTTCTTGGATAAGTGAGTACTGGGTGGATGGAGGGGTACTGGGTGGATGGAGGCATCCTGATTTAGCAGAAGAGTATTGGTTTGATGGAGGGGCACTGGGTGGATGGAGGGGCACTGATTTAGTAGAGGAGTATAGGTTGGATGGAAGGATACTGGTTAGATGGAGATGTCCTGATTAGATAAAGAAGTATTGGTTGAATAGAAGGGCACTGATTGGAAGCAGAGGCATTGATTGGGTGAAACTATTTTGGTTGGATGGAGGGAAATTGATAGGATAGAAGGTCACTGATTGGATGCAAGGCATTAATGGATGGAGGGGTATTGATTGGATGAAGTTGTTTGGTTGGCTGGAGGGGAATTGACTGAATGGAGGAGCACTGAATGAATAGGGGTATTGATTGGATGAAGGTGTATTGGTTGGATTGAAGGGAGTTGGTGGATGAAGGAATATTGGTTGGATGCAGGGACACTGACTGGATGGAGGAGTATTGGATGATTGGATGGAGAGGTACTGATTGAATGGAGGGGCTGGCATGTGGGATTGGCATTGGTTACACGGTGAGCCATTAATTGGATAGACGAGTATTGGTTGGATGGAGGGTATTGGTCAGATGGAGAAGCATTGATGGATGGAAGAGAATTTATTGGATGGGAGGGACATTGATTGGATGGTGGGGCATTGATTGGATGGAGAGGCACTGATTGGATGGAGTAGTATTGGATGGATGGAGGAATCTTGATTGGATGGAGGGGTATTGATTGGATTAAGGAGTACTGGTTGGATAAAGGGGCATTGATTGACTGGAGGAATATTGGCTGGATAGAGGAGCACTGATAGGATGAAAGAGCATTGATTGGATGGTGGAGTATTGTTCTGAATGGGGCATTGACTGAATGGAGGAACACTGAATAATTGGAGGAGTATTGGTTGCAGGAGTATTGGTTGTATAAAGGAACATTAATTGGATGCAGGAGCATTGATAGGAAGGGAGATTATTGGTTGGATGGAGTAGCATTGATTGAAATGAGGGGCATTGATTACATGGAGGGACATTGATTAGATCGAGGGGCATTGATTGGGTAGAGGGGCACTGATTGGATGGAGAAGCATTGGTTGGATAGGGTGTAGGTTGAATAAGGTGGCACTGATTGGATGGAAGGGTGTTGGCTGGATTAAGGAATGGTGCCAGGATGCAGGAGGGACCTGACAGCAGAGGGGAGCCAGGTCATACCTCGATGGCCTGGGTGTATTGTTCCAGCCAGTGGTCAATCTTGGAGATGGGCAAGTCTGGCTGGGATTTCTTCACGCTGTTACTGGAGGGTAGAAGATGTGTCAGGCCCCATGTCTCCCACAAGGCTTCTCCCAACCTGCCCAAGCCTCTCCCAGAGCCCCCTCAGTCTCCAGATCTTTACCCTGTAACTCCCTTCAACCCCCTCTTGGGGAAACCTAAGATCTGAGCCCAGAAAGCAGACAGACAGACAGACCGCTTCTCTATGGAGCAGTTTAGGAACTCGGTCCTGTCGATGAGCCGCAGAGGGTGGAGAGAGACACAGGCCTGCAGCAACTAAGGTAAAGCCCACCCTCCATCTCCCTAGCTACTCCATCCACTAATCCAACCTCCAACCCTTATATCACGGGGGTTTGCTGAGCGCCGGGCAATGGGGGGATAGCAGACAAAAGCCAGGCCTGGGCCTCGTCTTCCTGTGGCTGGCATGTGGGATTGGCCTTTTGGGTATGAGTCCGGGAGAGGGGAGATGGCAGGCTTTGCAGCTTGACCTACTTTGATGGGAGGGCTCAGGGGAGGCGAGCTCTGTTCGATGGTCCCCTCCAAGACCAAGGGGCTGGGTGTCCTGGGCTGCTGATATTTCTGGTGCTAGAAAAAAAAAACAACAAAAACAGACATCCCAGGTGACCCCCTGCTTGTACCCCTCCTGCCCTGCCCAGCACCTGTGGGAAAAAATGCTCTTCCCCCCTGAGCCCCAGGTTCTCTGTGGCCCTGACATGCTCGTTTTGGAGCTGGTGGGGAGGGACCAAGGAGTCTGGGGAAATGACTCCAGATCTTGCAAGAGGATCACTGAGCCTTGCCCTCTTTGAGAATGTAGGCCCAGAAGGGAATGCAAGGTCTAGAGGTGTGGGGTGCTGACCCACTCTGGCCTAGACCCACAGGGCCCACAGAGGGGTGCAGACAGCAAAGGCTGGCTCATCCCTGGGGTGGGGGTACACCCAGACCCTCTGAGGTGGAGCCATCACCTCCTCCTGTTCCTCCTCAGCCCCTGAGGCCCCCAGGTTGTCCTGGACAGTGTCCTCTGGGTCTGGCCCCTCCTTGCTCAGACTCAACTCCTCCAGGTGGACTTCGTCACTGGCCTCCTTTTCGCAGGCATGCAGGCTGGGCCTGTGGGTGGAAAGGGAGGCAAAGCCGTTCTAGGGCCGTTGGATTGCTTGGTTGACCCCTTCCTTTTTCCAAGCCTCAGTTTCCCCATTTGTAAAATGAAGGTAGTCAGGCTACTTGAGTGCGAAGGGTTCTGAGACCCAAGCTCATTGGGAAACAAGGTCCAGTGGCCTCAGAGCCAGCACAGTCTGCTTGGGCCCCTGTGTCAGGGCCTGAGGCCCTTGGGGAACTGCCCAGTCCCCGCTAGGCAGGGATCTACAGACTGAGGGTCCCCCAGGCACTGAGGCTGGGTTCAACCCCCCAGTTTTCTGGCTGGGCCTCAGCTTGGCAGCTGCTTGCCACTCAGTTGGTCTGGCAGGGTCCCCGTGGGGCCGGACTGCTGGGGCCACCACTCCTGTTCTGCTCCCTGTGGGGGCCCTTGGGTGTTTGGGGGACTGGAGGCTGGGTCATTTGGAGGGCTAGGCAGGGGTAAGGGCCAGGTCACTGAGGAACAGGGCCAAGGGGCTGCCGGCTGTTGGGGAGGGGAGGCCAGCCAGCTGGCAGCTTCCAGCAGCTCTGCATTTGAGCAGGACTGAACCTGGAGGAGAAGATGGGAAATTCTCGAATTTTCCATGATTTCAGGCCCCTGGGTATGCGTGCCAGCCAAGACCCAGATCCACCCATCCAAGGCGGGCAGGGGTCTGAGGCAGCAGCAGCCACACAGAGGGGCCATTCAGGAGCAGGTCTGTGCAGCCAGGCAGGTGCAGGGGGTGGGGTGGCAGCCGCAGAGCTGGGCTTCATGGAAGATTCAAAGCGCCCCCTGCTGGTGGGGGCAGCCTTGCCCGCCTAGGCCTGGGGCCAGGGAGAAGGGAGCTGCCCAATCTCAGAAAAGCAGGGCCGCTGACTCCTAAGCGCATAGGGGGAGAATGAGGCCTGGGGAGGGGGGCGGTGGGCACTGTGCCAGGCCAGGACCAGTGGCTCTTGGGGAGTGGGAGCCTGGTTGTAGGAGGACAAGGGAGTGTCGCTCAGCAACACTGGTCCCTAGAGCTCCAGGCTGGTTTAGGGCCTCAGAGGGGCCAGGAAGAACCCTGACCTGGGAGAACTGTCAGCCCAGCCATGAACTCTGGTCCCACTCAAGGCAAGGGGTCCTGGGCAGAGCTGAGGTCCCAGATGGCTCGGTCCCTGCAGGGCAGGTGGGGGTCAGCCCCATCATGGCTGCAGATGACAGAGTGGCAAGGAGCCTGAGCAGGGGTAGTGAGGTGGGGCTCGGGAGCAGCCCCTGTCGTGCCTGTTGGGGTTGAGACAGGCACACACATCCCCACATCTGGAAAGTGCATCCTCCCGGCCGACTCTTCGGTGTGCACATCTGGAAATACCTGCTCCCCTCCGTGGGAATGGAGATCTGCCAGCCCCGAGGGAGGAAGGGGCGGCGGCGGGCTCTCAGCCTCCATTACAGAAGCAGCCGCAGCTGTGTGCTGATGTGGCAGCACCCGGCCTGGCCTCACAGCTGCCTGGATGGTGCCCAGGGGCCCTGGGGAGCCCCAGAATGAGGTTTCCTCGTGGCCCCTCGCCAGCCACCATGCTGTCTCACCATCTTCCTCCCTTCCCTCCTTTCTCCCCCTTTCCTGGCCATGGGGGCACTTCAGGGGCTGCTTGGAAAGGGGAGGATGGGGTGGCTGCTCAGGCACAGGTTGAGGGCCTGAAGGGAGCTCTGCTGTGCCCCAATCCACCCAGCGCCTGCCCTCGAGGTCCAGAGGGAGCCCCGCTCTGCCCAGTGCCTGCCCCCCCCAGAGGGAGCCCCGCTCTGCCGAGCACCTGCCCTCGAGGTCCAGAGGGAGCCCTGCTCTGCTGAGCACCTGCCCTCGAGGCCCTCACTCACCCATCCTCTTGCTTGCCCTCAGGACTCCTGCACTAGGGGGGCTCTCCGCTGTCCGAGGTGCCCTGTGCCCCCTCGTGCTGCTGCCACTGCTCTGGCCTCTGGGACCAGTTGCCAAAGCCCTCATCCTCATCCAGTTCAGGGGCCTCGGAGGGCTTCAGGCTGAGGCTGAGGGTAGCAGCAGGGAGCTTAGGACTGGGAGGCTGCTGCCTCCTCTGCTGAGGGCCCACACTCACCTCACAGCGTCCGCTCAGGCCCTGGACTCCAAGTGTGGGAGACCCTGTCTGCCATAGAGCTGGCTCTGGGCTGTGTCTCCTGTGGTCAGAATCCCTGAGGGCAGGGCTGTGCCTCCCCTGTCGGTTCTGGGGCAACCAGAGAACTGTGCTTCTTCTATCAGTCCAGGATTCCTTGAGGCTCAGCAGGGCTATGCCTCCTCCATCAGTCTGGGGCTACCTGAGGGCAGGGCTATGCCTCCTCCATCAGTCTGGGGCTACCTGAGGGCAGGGCTATGCCTCCTCCATCAGTCTGGGGCTCCCTGAGGGTAAGGCTGTGCCTCTTCCATCAGTGTAGGGCTCCCTGAGGGCAGGGCTGGGCCTCCCCCATCAGCCTGTGGCTCCCTAAGAGCAGGGCTGTGCTTCTCCCATCAGTCTGGGGCCCCCTATGGCAGGGCTGTGCCTCCCCCATCATCCTGGGGCTCCCCAAGGGCTGCCCTGTTGCCCACATGAGGACCCTACATGAGGTCCTCCTAAGCCCCAACTTCTCAGGCCTCCCATGTGGCAGGGGGAGCCCTGGGATAGCTGGGGCCCTTGGTGGGGGTGGCCAAGGGCCTGACTATGGTGACCGCTGAACCCCACTCTGCCCAAGGCTGCTGACTTGGAGAAAATGGAACAAAAGAGGCCAGGAGGAAGGGAAGCATTATTGGAAAAACAGCCCAGCCCAGCCGCGGAGGCCTCCTGGGCCCAAGGACGAAGCAAGCCAGCCTGGCCACCAAGTTGGACGTGGCTCTGTGAGTCACTGGCGGGGGAGTCTGGTGGGGGGCTCGGGCCAGGCTGCGTGGCTGGGGTCAGAGGCGGTCCGAGCAAGGGCCAGGGCACAGGCACAGAGCCTGGGTCAGCACCCAGGAGGCAGCCAGGTATTGGCAGACCCTCATCCAGGGCTGTGGCCAACCTCACCCCAGGAGCACTCACCCACTCCCGCGCCTGCTCCTGGGGGCCCTTCCTTGCTCTCAACCTGCACTGGAACCCCCAAGCCCAGGCCCTTGACCTCCCCCTCTGCCCAGGCCCCAGGGTACACGAATAGGGGCTAGAGCCCAGGCATGCGGTAGGGGGCTGCTCACAGCATCTCCTGCTCCGGCCTCTCGGGGACAAGGCCACCTCCGTCCTCGTCCTGGGCCGGAAGCTGCCTGTCTCTCTCATGCTGGCATTGCTCGCGGACGGCCTCCTCCTCGTCCTCCACACTCCAGGAGCAGTGGGCCTGGTGGGGGACACACAGGGAGTCACGCCACAGCCGACACAGGTGCTGTTTTGCACCCATTCTTCCCATCTACACAGGCCTTGCTGGGGCCACACGGTACAGGCAGCCCTGTCCACGAAGGCAGTCCCAGGCCGGCCCTCAGGCCTCACCTTGTCCATCTTTAAATAGAGGCTGCCCACATGGTCATGAGGTGCCCTCTGGCCCAGGAGAGGGTCCTGGGACCCTGTGAGGATCTGGGCACACCTGTGCCCTGTGGGGATGAAGGTGGGACTCCAAGGCCCATTCAAGCCTGAAGAAACTCAAGGACAGGACAAAAGACCCTCTGTCCCCCTCTCCCAGTCTGCCTCTCTCCCTAAGTAGAACCAGGACCTAGACCCAGGTGACCCTGGAGGGCCCAGGAAGATACTGGAGTCCAGGGAGACTGGCCGCAGCACACCACCAGGCGGCACCTCCACCCCACCTGTGGGTGCTCCCTCCTGCACCCCAAAGGCAGGGCGTGTTGGGGAAAGGGGACCCCGCATGAGGTCCAAGGCTGAGGAAAGGAGGGCCTCAGCATGTTCAGGCAGGACACCTCCTGTCCCACCACCAACCCCGCTCACAGAAGCCCTGCAAACCCGTGGGCTCCTGCCTGGGCGTAACCCCATAGCTGGGGGCACCTTACAGGGTCGGCTCACTCAACCCCACCCCATCCTTATTTCAGAGCCCTCTGCGGAGTCTCTCTGAGCTGTTTCTTTTGTTTGTTTGAGACGGAGTTTCGCTCTTGTTGTCCAGGCTGGAGTGTAATGGTGTGATCTCGGCTCACGGCAACCTCCGCCTCCTGGGTTCAAGCGATTCTCCTGCCTCAGCCTCCTGAGTAGCTGGGATTACAGGCATGCCCCACCATGCCCAGCTAATTTTCGTAGAGACGGGGTTTCTCCATGTTGGTCAGGCTGGTCCCAAACTCCCGACCTCAGGTGATCCACCCGCCTCGGCCTCCCAAAGTGCTAGGATTACAGGGATGAGCCACCGCACCCAGCCGATTGAGCCATTTCAAAAATGGGGAAACTCAGGGAGTGCTTCTGCTCTCAGAGCCTGAAACCATGGCTTCTTGGGGTCCCACACACCCCCCTCAGGGACAGAGGTAGACAGGCTGGCCTGGACCTGGGCATCAGAGCCCCGGCCCAGCAGCTCTCAGATGGACCACGTCCTGCAGACACCACTGACTCAGCTGTCACGGCCCTGCCTCCCATCACTCTCCTAGAGCCTGACGGTGGGGGGCGTCCAGGGTCTCTATGCTCCTACAGGGCTTATTATCCCAGACCCAGGGAGGGAGCCCAGGCCAGAACAGGGAGCAGGGCTGGGGTCTCAGTTCTTCCCGGTCAGTGGCCGCTGCCTGACCCTGCAACCTGATCCCCATTGGGCCCCAGTCCCCAGGCCAGACAGCCCTGCCAGCGTGTGATCTAATCTCTCCTAGGTCTCCCCTAAGCCTCTCAGACAAAAGCCAGGCCCTTCCACAGGCCCGAGTTCAAGGCCCACTCCCCGCCCACGGAAGCCACAGGGGACTCCAGCCACTCAAACCCAGCCGCCTGTGCACCCCGCCCCCCACATCCGCCTGCCTGTCCTGCTCCTCAGAAGTGCCTTCAACTCCAGGCCCCCGAGGAAGCCACTTAATTCCCCACACCTGGCTCCCATCATCTGGGCAGATGAGGCCCAGCTTCCCGCTTCTGCCGGCCTCCGCGTGGCTGGGGGCTGCTGGGCCTCATTCCACCTGGGGAGGCAGAGCCTGGGGTGCAGGGGGCCTCTTGCTCACCCACGCCCCAGCCCCTCCAAACGGAGGGCGGCGCAGAGCTGGGGCAGAGTGTTGAGGAGGTGGAGGGCTTCCATGGAGGAGAAGCTTGGCCATGTTGCTCCCCGTGTTCCCATGTCCCAGCCCCTCCATGTGAGCAAGGTCTCAGCTGGGGTGTGTGCCCCTGGGCCTGGGGCATGAGACGGAGCCCAAGCTCCTCCTTGGACCTGGGCTTGCCATAGGTCCAGGGCCCTCACTCCAGCTCCACAGACCCCCTCCACCAAGCCATAGGGGAGGCGGGGCTTGGAAGCACACATAGGCACAGAGACCCCAGAAGCTCGTGTGCACACGTTTCCTCAGGTTCACCCCTAAGGGCAACGAGTCCGGGCCCCAACAGCCCCATAAAGGCCCTCGCTCTGCTCACAGCTCATGCCCAACACATGGAGTGCGGCCGGGCGCGGGACTCCCTGGGCCTGGGGCACACGCAGGTGCGCACCCAACTCACACACGTTCTCCATGAGCCCACGCTCCGGCCACAAAGGCACACATGCCCGCACCCCATGCACACACAAGTATGCACGTGCTCACACACGGGAACCCTTGACATCCACGTGCGTGTGCAGACAGGCTGGGGAACAAGGGGACCACGTTCCCCTCCAGGGATCCCTTCAGGGTGCTGCAGCCTCACTTTAGTGAGGCAAACACTGACTGTTGGCCTTGCCATTGCCCCGACAATGGCGGTGCCGGCCCTGGCACGAGGCCCAGGTGTGTGCTCTGGGAACATCATCTCTGCAGAGCTGGGCCCCTGGAGGATCACTATGTCTGAGCTCTCCCTGGCTAGGGGCCTGTGGGAGAGAGTAGGGGTGCAGAGTAAGCATATCCTGGTGTCTCCCCTAAAACCCAGTGCTGGGGAGAAGCCCCGCCGGCCCCTGGCCTCTGACCCAGCAGAGCTGAGGACGTGGAGGCCTCTGGGCCCCTTCTCCGTCTCCTCCCTTTGCCCTACCCCAGGATATGAGTCATGCGGGCCCCCTCCCCATGACCTCACCCCCTCACTATTTCACAGCTGAGCTCTGTTCTGGGAACTGAAATGGGGGCAGCTCTCCTGGGGTGGGGTGGGGGCCTCTGGCCTGGGAAAGACGCCCCCCTCGGCCAGCGGCCCAGGCCCCTTGGCATGCACCGCGGAGCTGTCAGGACTCTGGGATGGCCGACCCCGCCCGTGGCCCTGGCTCAGCCCCGTGCAGCTGGGAGGGATTTGGTGTTCCTGCGCAAATGCAATTAGGTGATTTCCTGTGTCTGTTCTGGCTCCGAAGCCCAAGGTTCAGCCCAAGGGGCCAGGCGGTGGGGGGGCTCCATCCACCTCCCGCCCCAGCACACCCCCGCACCCTCAGAGTCTCAGGCTCCACCTCGGGGCCTGGCCCCCAGCCAGGGACACGAGTATGCACAGAACCCTGACGGATGCCTCGTTCTGAGTGGAGCTCCCCAAGCTCAGGTCTGTTTCTGTCCGCCTCGTCCACTGCCAACCACCCCCGACTCGGGACACTGGCCCTTCTTCTCCTTCCTCCACAGAGCGCCCCCACCTCTACCTCCCAGTCCCCACTGAGGGCCTGACAACGCCCATCCTCGGCCTAGCACTCCCAGCTACCCACCGTTGTCCTCCCCCTGCCTGGAAGTGCAGACACTTGCAGAATGGGTGTCCGGCTCGGTCCCTGTCCTGACTCTGCCCCCTGCAGGCAGCTCCTGTGGCTGCCCCACCCAGCTGTCCTGAGCCCAGAGGTCGGCTGGAGAGGGTCAGTCCTCTCTGGGGTCCTGGGGAGTGAGGAGGCTCTGGTGAAGAGCAAGGGATGCAGGATGTCGAGGGGAGGGGGAGCTTCTCCTCCAGGCCTGACCACAGGTCTCCTGGACACCACAGGGAGCTGGCAGGAGGCCTGGGGAGTCGGGCTGGGCCTTCCACCAGGGTGGTTCGGGACTCCCTGCACAGCACTGAGGTCTCTGGTCCCCTCATGAGCCCAGCCTCCCCTGGGGTCATAGACTTGACCCCTCAAGTCACTGCAGAGCCCAAGAGTGGAGAGACAGCACCGTGTGCCGGGAAAAGGTGCCCACAGGGGCCCTTCGTGGCTGAGGCTTCCAGAGGGTAGTGGGACAGCAACCCTGCTCCCTGCCAGCCGCCTACCACAGCGTTCATGATACAGCTTTGGAGTGTGGGTCGGGGTCTATCTGGGAAGCCAGGGAAAAGGCAGTGGCAGCTGGCAGCACCCATACCCACAGCTGGGGCACTGCTCACATGAGCCCCCATCAGCAGGCCCCTTGGTTGCGCCCACACGCAGGGGTCCTGGCCCAGGGAGGGGGTAGTCCAGGGAGGGGCTCGAGGGTGTGGCACAGGCCAGCTGTCACTCCTCCCTGGAGAGGCAGCTGGGGACGCAGCTGGGAGGGGAGCCAGGAGCAGAGACAGCCCGGCGCCAGCAGGTGGGTGACAGGTGGGGCAGCGGGAGGGGCATGCACCGTCCGCCTGGGGCTGGGGTGTAGAGACAGGAACCTGCCCCCCAATGCCTGGTGCTGGCCCAGCCTCCCCCCGGGGCCTCTAGCACCTTCCCAGTTGTGTCTCCACCCTCCTGGACATGGCGGGGGAGGATGGGGGTCAACCCCTTTCCTTGTAGTCCCATGCCAGTGGGTGAGAGAGACGACCCAGTGAGCAGGACCCTAGCCTCTCTGCCTGGGGAGGCCAGGTGATGAGCCACCCGGAGTGGGAGGAGGCCTTGAACTTGGGTCTGAAAGATGAGCAGGGGTTTGCTGGGCCGGGTGCAGGCAAGAGCTAATGCAGGAAGGCAGAGAGCAGGAGCGCCTAGAAGGAGTGGCTCTGTGCAGCCGGAGCCAGATGGGTGAACCTGACTCAGGAGGAAGCACTGGGACCCTCTCTGCTCACGCTGGGTCCCCCGCCTCCCTCTAGGATCCCCACACCCAGGTCCTTCTGGGCCTCTGCCGCACAGATCAGGTCTGGAAGGCTCCCTGGAGGAGGTGGCGCCTGGACTTGGACATCGGCTTGCAGAGCAGGCTTCCCTCACAACCCTGGGAAGACAGAACTCCTCAGCAGGTTGATGTGGGGGAGGTCGGAGCCTCCCTCCAAGGCACCAGCTCAGTGCTGGTGGCGACACAGAAAACCAGAAGCTGGCCGGGGCGGGAGGCTCTGCCCCCCAAGGGCTTTACATGCCGAAGCCCCCATGGCTGAGCTGGGACCCTGGGTCAGCCCAGGCAGGCCGTGAGAAAGGAGACTGTGGGCCCCACCCCATCGCACAGGGAGGAGGTGCTGTGCCCGCTGGGGGGGGCAGCTGCCTCTCTCTGGGCCCTTTGGGTGGGAAGAGGCTTGGTGAGGTAGAAAGCCCAGCCCCACCCAGCAGCGTTGCCTTCTCACAGTGGCAGCCCTTTGTAACCCGGGGGGTCCCTGCAGGGCCTCTCCTTGTTTTCTCACCATGGGGCAGCATTTGGGGGCCTCTTGAAGGACCCCCTAGATGCTTCTACTCAGAGCCCCCAAAGCCAAGGAGCCTCCACTCCTCTGCAGCCTCCCCTGCCGGTTCTCGCTACCCAGGGTTCAGTGGCCTGGGGGCTGACGGAGGGGATCGCCTCTGCCAAGGCCCCTCCCAGCGCCTCCCTGGCTCATCCAGCCCACCTCCTTCCCACGCTGGCTCAAGCAAAGTGCTCTGGTCACCCTGAGCCCTTCCTGACCAGCCCCGGCCCCTTCTTGGCCTTCGCCCCACCTGGCCTCCCCTGGAGTCCTGGCCTGGGTGCTGGGCCTGCTGGGTCCAGAGCCCACCCCGCCCTGAACAACCCCGAGCCTCAGCCACCCTCAGTTCTTACCCTTTCAGAGCTGGGGAGTGGAGCCTGGGCCTAAGGTCTCCTGTGCGCCTCTCTGCGTCGGCGCTGTGGGCCTCTCTGCGCCTGCGCCGGCGCTGTGGGCCTCTCTGCGCCTGCGCCGGCGCTGTGGGCCTCTCTGCGCCTGCGCCGGCGCTGTGGGCCTCTCTGCGCCTGCGCCGGCGCTGTGGGCCTCTCTGCGCCTGCGCCGGCGCTGTGGGCCTCTCTGCGCCTGCGCCGGCGCTGTGGGCCTCTCTGCGCCTGCGCCGGCGCTGTGGGCCTCTCTGCGCCTGCGCCGGCGCTGTGGGCCTCTCTGCGCCTGCGCCGGCGCTGTGGGCCTCTCTGCGCCTGCGCCGGCGCTGTGGGCCTCTCTGCGCCTGCGCCGGCGCTGTGGGCCTTTGGGAGAGCGGAGCTGCGTTCTCAGCACACACCTGGAGAGCCTCGCGAGGCCGGAGCTCAGTTCTCCTCTGCACAGACTTCCGAGATAAAGCGAAGGCGGAGCGGTGTTCTCCTCAGCACAAACCCGCGTGGGCCGGGGGCACCGTAAGGGCGGAGCTGCGTTCTGCTCAGCACAGACCTTGGGGCACTGCCTCGCTTTGGGACAACTCGGGGCCGCATCGACGGTGGATAAAATTCTTCCTGTTTGCAGTCGTGTTTGCGGTTGGTGGTAGCGATGGACACTGCAGCCAGCCAGAGCGTAGAAAGGCGTCGGGTAAGTGCGCTATCCAGGCCGCACTGCGGGTGGCCTGGGACGGGTTGGGGGCCCTATCTCAGGCGTCACTGCCCGCCTTGAGTGGCTGGTTGGGTGTGCTATCTGGGGCTGTGCTGCCTGCACGGGTGGGGGCCGGTTTGGGGGACCAAACCGGGGCTGCACTGCGCTTGGCGGGGAGCCGGTTGGGGGCACTATCCCAGACTATCGCTGGCAACAGGGAGGTGGGCTAAGTGTGCTATCCGGGGCTGCACTGCGCGGCTGTCGGGGGTGGCGGTTTTGGGTTGAGGGCGCTATGGGGTGCTGCAATGCCCATGGTGTGGGCGGTTTGGATGTGTTGGGTGTGCTATTGTTGGGGGGCGACACTGCTGGTGGTAGGGGGCAGGGTGGGTTGGGGGCCATATCGGGGCTGCGCTGATTGCTTTAGCTAGGATTTCTTGCACTATGTTAAACAACAGTGGTGACAGTGGGCATCCTTATCATGTTCCAGATCTTAGAGGAAAAACTTTCCATTTTTCCCCATTCCATCTGATTCTAGCTGTGGGTGTCTTTCCTGTAGTTTTTATTATGTTGCGGTATGTTTCTTCTGTACCCGTTTCTTTGAGGATTTATAGCATGAAGGGATGTTGAATTTCATCAAATGGTTTTTCAATTTCAGTTGACATGATCATACTGTTTTTGTCGTTTATTTGGTTGATATGATGTATCACATTGTAGGTTGAGTGACCCTTCATCCCAGGGATACATCCCACTTGATCATGATGAATTATCTTTTTAATGTATTACTGAATTTGATTCACTGGTATTTTGTTGAGGATTTTTGCATCAATATTAGAGATACTGGCCTGTAGTTTCCTTCTTTGATGGTTTTGTCTGATTTTGGTATGACAGTAATAATGGTCTCATAGAATAAGTTTGGAAGTATTCCCTCCTGTTTTTCAAAACAGTTTGAGTAGGATTCGTACTAGGTCTTTAAATTGTTTGATGTGAAGCCATCAGCAGTGAAGACATCAGTTCCTGGGCTTTTCTTTACTGGGAGACTTTTTCTGATGGCTTCAATTTCATTACTTGTTACCAATCTGTTCTGGTCTTGGATGTTTTCATTGTTCAGCCTAAGTAGGTTGTATGCATCTAGGAATTTGCCAATTTCTACTAGGCTTTCCAATTTATTGGCATATAATAGCCAGTTATGATCCTTTGAATTTCTGAAGTATTAGTTGTAATGTCTCCTTTTTTTTTAATCTGTTGATTTTATTTATTTGAATCTTGTCTCTTTTTTCTCAGTTAGCCTGGTTAAAAGTTTGTCAATTTTGTTTAGCTTTCCAGAAAACCAACTTTTCGTTTAATCTTGTGTGTTTTTTATTTCAATTTTATTTCTGCTACGATCTTATTTATTTTCTTATTTTCTGTTTAGTTTGTTCTTACTTTATTAGTTCTTTAAGATGTATTGTTTATTTGAAGTTTTTCTTTTGTTTGGATGGTAGGCTCTTATAGCTATAAATCTCTGCCTTTGTACTGCTTTCTGCGTAACAAGTTTTCATATAGTGTGTTTTCATTACCCTTTGTTTCATGAAATTTTTGAATTTCTGTCTTAGTATCTTCATTGACCCACTAGTCATTTATTCAGGAGGGTAGTGTTTAACTTCCATGTGATTGTATTGTTTCCAAAATTACTCTTCTTATTGATACCTATTTTCATTCTTTGTAGTCAAAGAAGATGGCCACGGAGACAGCAGCGTGGTCAGAGTGGTAAGAGCCGGCCATCAGTGAGAGCTGCTCCGTGCCTGGCTGCTGGGTGCTAGAGCCTGCGGCCCACTGGCTTGCCTCACTGTGGTTGGTGGTGGCGGTGACAGAGACTGCAGCACAACCAGAGTGGTAGGACGGGCTATCCAGGGCTGCACCTTTCGCAGTGTGGGTTGGGTTGGGGGCACTATCCAGGGTGTCATTGCCTGCATTAGGGGTACTGGTTGGTAGCACTGTACAGGGCTGCACTGCCCACGGCAGGGAGGCTGGGTTATGGGCGCTTTCTGGGCCTGCAATGCCCATGGAGGAGGACAGGTTAGGGCACTATTGGGTATATGCTACTGGCGGCATTGGAGGATGGAGGTAGGGGGCGCTATTGAGGGCAGGACTAGCCGTGGAGAGGGGGCGAGTTCGTTGCTATCAGGGGCTGCACTGCTGGCGGTGGTCAGCAGAGTTGGCATCCAAGGAAGGAGTGGTTCTCCTCTCCATGACTCCACACTCCAGAGGGCGACCCACTCTTGGTCATACTGGAGTGTGGCAGGCACGCAGCGCTTGCGTGGGAATCCTGAGCATGGCAGAGCCCCCACACCCACCTGTTCCTGGGCCTGTGCACTCTAAGTCTGTGCCTCAGAGGCTGCCAGGCACCCCTGGGGACACCACGGGGGAACAGGGCCCTGTGAGTGGAGGCGTCCGGAACAGGAATTGGCACCTGGGTGCAGAGGGCTAGCTGGGTCTGAATTTTTCTGCTTCTCCTGCTCCCCAAGGAGTGCAGCCCCAGTGGGCCCAATGGTTCCTGTGGAGTGGGGAGCTGGGTGCTGTGATGACTCCAGCACCCACCCCAGGCCCCAGTTCCCAGCCAGCTTGGGCCAAAAGGAGAGGCTGGACTTTGGAGGGTGGGTGTGAGTGTCTTTGCTGAAACTGGCCCCGCCACCCAGTGGCCGGCATGACAAGTTGAGGCTCTAACCCTTCTACCCCTCACATCTTCCTGTAGGCTTTTCTGGCTTTGCCCGCCCAGCTGCTCCGTGTCAGGAGGAGGAGGAGACACCTAGAGCCTGCGACACCACGGCTCGCCTCGTTGCGGGTGGGTGGCAGCGACGGAGACCTCAGTGCACCGGAGTGGTAGGAGAGTGGCCGCACTAGGAGGGCAGGTGGCTGCAGCCAGGGTTTGGGGTCAGGCTTACAGTGATGGACGGGCTGCAGCAGTGGCCAGGTGGTAGGAGCCTTGTAGGGAGGGCTGGTGCATTGGCAAGGGGCCTGGCTTTGCCCTGCCCCTGCCGTGGATCTGGCCCTGTACTGCCCTGCCTTGCCCTGTACCTGCCCTACTGTTACCTGGACTGTCTCGGCCCTGTCCTGCTCTGGTCCCATCCTGACCCTGTCTTGGCCCTGTGCTACCCTGTCCCTGCCCTGGTCTTGCCCTGGCACTGGCCCTGCCCTGAACCTGCACTGGCCTGGCCTTGACTCTGGCCCTGGCTCTGGCCCTGCCCCTTGTGCTGACCCTGGTCCTGTCATGGCACTGGCCCTGCCAATGGTCATGGTCCTGCTCCTGTTGTGGCCCTGACCTGGCCTTGGACATGTCCTGGCCCTGCTTTGGCCCATCCCTGCCCTGGCCCTACCATGGGCCTGCCTGTTCTGCCGTCTCCTGGCACTGACCTTGCCCTGTCATGGCCCAGTGGTGCCATTGCCCTGCCTTACCCTGCGCTGGTCGTGCCTTGGCCCCGCTTGGTGCTGGCTGCTCCCTGGACCTGCCCTGACCCTGCCTTGGCTTTTGCCCTGCCCTCACTATGGCCTGGTCCTGGCCCTAGCCCTGGTCCTGCCATATCCCTGGCCCTGCCCTTATCCAGGTCCTGCCCCTGCTGCTGCCCTGGCCCTGGCCTCCTGGAACCTGGTCCTGTGAAGGACCTGCCCTGACTCTGCCATGGCCCTGGCCCTGCTCTGCCTTGGTCCTGGCCCTGACCCAGACCCTTTCCTGGCTTTGCCCTGGCCTTTCCCTGGCCCTGAGCTGGCAGTGGTCTGCCCCTCGTCTTGCCATCAACCTGCCCTGCTGTGCTCTGGGTGTGTCATCACCCTGCCCTGGCCCTACTCTCCCTTTGACCCTGCCCTGGCCTTACCTTGGCCCTCACCCTAGTCTTTTCTAGGTCCTCCTCTGAACCTGGCCCTAGCACAGACCTGGCCCTGACCCTGGCCCTGGTCTTTGTCCTGCCATAGCCCTGGCCCTGAAGTGGACTTGGAGGTGTCCTGGCCCTGGGGTGACATGGCTCTGCCTTGGCCTGTCCCTCCCCTGCCCCTACCATTGCCTTGCCCTCCTCTGCCCTGTCCCAGTACTGGGACCTGGCCATGCCATTTCCGTGCCCTACCCTGCCTTAGCTGTGCCCTGGCTTGGTTCTGGCCCTGCCGTGGACATGCTCTGACACTGCCACAGCCTTGGCACTAGGCTGGCTCTTTCTTGGCATCAGCCCTGCTCTCTCTGTGGACCGGCTCTTGTCCTGTCCTGCATTGGCCATACCATGCCCTGCCCTGCCCTGCCCTGACTCAGCCCTGGCTCAGCCCTGGCCCAGCTCTGGCCTTGGCATTGCCCCTGGTCCTGCCATATTTCTTGCCCTGTACCTAGCCTGGCCTTGGCCCTGACCCTTACCTTGCTCTGGCCCTGCCCTTGCCCTAACGCAGCCCCTGGCCCTGTCATGGCCCTGTCATGGCCCTGCCCTGGACCTGTCCTGGCCCTGGCCCTTCCATGCTTGAGACCTTGCCCTGGTTCTCCCCTGGCCCTGACCCTACCCTGGCCTTGCACTGCTCTGGCCCTTGCCCTGACTCTGGTCCTGTCACTGGCCTAGCCCCAGCCCTGTTGCTGGTCTTACCATGGCCCAGACTCTGCCTTGGCTCTGCCCTCACACTGTCCTGGACCCTGGCTGTGCCAAGAACCTGGACTGTCCTTGCCCCTGCCCCGAACCTGGTCCTGCCCAGGTCATGGCCATGGCCCTGGCCCTGGCCCTGCCCTGGCTGTTCCCTGGCCCTGCCCAGGTCTTGACACTGGCCTGGCCCTTCCCTGTCTTGGCCCTATGCTTTCCTGGCCCTGCCTTTCCTGCAATGGCCCTGCCTTGGCCCTAGCCTGGCTTTGACCCTGCCCTTGCCCTATCTTTTCCTTCACCCTAGCCTCACCTGGGCACTGTGTTGGACCTGGCCATAGCACAGACCTGGTTGTGGCCCTGACCCTGGCCCTGCCATGGCCCTGTTCCAGACCCTAGCCCTGCCAGGTACCTGTCCTGGCCCTGCTCTGGGTCTGGTTTTGTCCCTGGTTCTTAGATGACCCTGGCCCTGCCCCTGCCCCTGCCCTTGCCCTGGCACTGGCCTTGGACATGTCCGTGGTCCTCACCATGGCCCTGCCCTGGAGCTGCCACTGCCTTGGCCCTGCCCCTGCCCCGGCCCTGGCCCTGCCCCGGCCCCAGCCATAGACCTGCCCTGGTTGGTCATGCCCTGACTTAACCCTGTGCTACCCCGCGCCTGCTCCACCCTGTCCTTGCCCTGCCCTCCCTTTGGCCCTGCCCTGACCCCGCCTTGGCCCTCACACTGGCCCTAGCACAGACCTGGTCCTATCTGTGGCCTTGGCCCGGCATTGACCCCTGCTCCTGACCCTGGCCCTACCATGGCCCTGTCCCTCCCCTGGCTCTGTCCTGGTCTTGTGCTGACCCTGACCCAGACCTTGGCCCTGCCCCAGCCTTGTCCTAGACCTGGCCATGGCCCTGCCTCTGCCCTGGACTGGCGCTGGCACTGGCATGGACCCTGGCCCTGGCCCTTTGCTACTTAAGGCCATACCCTGGCCCCGTCCTGGTCCTGACCCTGTCCAGGCCCTAATTTGGCCTGGCTCTACCCTGGCATGCTATTCCTGTCCTAGCCCTGACCCTGTCCCTGTCCCTGTCCTGGCCCTAGCCCCGTTGCTGGTCCTGCCATGGCCCTTGTCCTGACATTGCCCTTTCCTGGTCCTGGCCCTGGCCCTGCCTGAGCCCTGCTCTGGCCCTGGTCTGAACCCTGGCCCTGCAATGGACCTGCCTTGGTCCTGCCCAGACGCTGGCTCTGGCCCTACCTCTGCCCTGGCCATACCCTTGCCCGGGCCTGGACCCCGGTCCTGGTCCTTGTCCTGCCCCAGCCATGTCCCTGGCCCTGCCCTGCCTGTGCCCTGTTCTATCCTGGGCTGGCCCTGCCATGGCCTGATCTTGCCATTGCCCTGCCCTAACCTGCCCTGCTTGTGCCCTAGATCTGCCCCGGCCTTTGCTCCCGTCTTGCTTCTAACCTTGACTCAGCCCTGGACCTTCCCTGACCTTGCCTCAGCCCTGGCACTACCCTGGCCTTGCCTTGGCATTTGCCCTACTCTCTCTATGGCCTGGCTCTGGTCCTGCCCTGCTCTGCTCTTGTTCTGTCCTGGCACAGCCCTGACCCTGGCCCTGGCCCTGCTGCATCACTGGCTCTGGTCCTGCTCTTATGCAGGCCTGACCCTGCCCCTGCCCTGGCTTTGGCCCGGACCTTGGCCATACAGTGACCCTGCCATGACCCTTTCCTGGCCCTGGCCTGGAACCTGGCCCTGCCAAGGACTTGCCCTGGCTCTGTCATGGCCCTGGTCCTTTCCTGGATTTGGATGTGTCCTGTCCCTTATTTGCCCCAGCCCTTCCCTTCGTCTGCCATACCCCTTCTCTGGGGTAGGACCAGGGTCAGGACCAGACCAGGGCAGGGTCAGGACCAGGGTAGGGCCATAGTAAGGCCTGAAAATGGGAAGGGTCAGGGCAGCAGCAGCACCAGGGAAGGGTCAGGGCCAGGGATGTGGTAGGACTAGGGGCAGAGCCAGCACTAGGGCTGAGCCAGGGCAGAGCAGGAGAGATTACATTAGGCTATTATGTGAAATTTTTATTTTAGATTTTTAAGATAACTATAGTACTAGTAATAATGTCTATACCATGTTGTTTGTAATAGTAATAATATTTGCGGTAAGTAATCACTAAATTTTAACTAATACTATCTTTGCTTCCAGTAGTGTTCTCTGAGTATAATTTTATCAGTATGTAAATATGTGAGGCATTGATTCTCACAATAATTCTATGTGCTAGGTGCTTAAAGCATCCCCATTTTCCAAATGTAGGAAACAGGCATACAGAAGTTAAATACTTGGCCAGATTACTCCTATAATCCCAGCACTTTGGGAGGCCAAGGCAGGTGGATGGCTTGAGCTCAGGAGTTTGGAACCAGCCTGGGCAACATTGTGAAACCCCATCTCTACTAAAAATGCACAAAAAGAGCTGATTTAAGTTTCTTGTAGGATTCTGGTTATAAAACACTGGTCAAACACACAAGGCATGGATAGGGCAGGGCCAGGGACAAGTTCAGGCCAGGAAGGGGCCAGGGCCAAGGCAGGGCCAAAGCTGGACTTGGTAGTGTCCTGGCCTGATTTGCCCTGCCCCAACGTTGGCCCAGCCCTGCTCTGGCACTTCCTGACATGCTGTGTCCCTGGCCTGAGCATTGGCCCTGGCCCTGTCCTGTTTCTGGCCCAGCCCTGGAGTTGACCAGGCACTGCCATGGCCCAGTCCTGCATTGCCCTGCCCTCCTCTGCCCTGGCGCTTCCATGGCCCTGCCTGGGCCCTAGCTCTGCGTCGACTCTGGACCTGCCCTGACCCTGCTCAGCCCTGGATCTACCCTGACCCTCCCTTGGTGTTGCCCTCCCATCTCTATGGCCTGGCTCTGGCCCTGCCTTGCACAGGCCATGCTCTGCCCTGCGTGTCCCAGCCTGGGCCCAGCCCTGGTCCTACCACATTCCTGGCGCCAGCCGTACCCTTGTTCTGGCCCTGACCCTGCCGTGGCCCTCTCCTGGCCCTTCCTTGGTCCTGCCCTGCCCTTCCATGCCCTGGCCATGCCCTCACCCTGCATTGGACCTGCACTGGTCCTGCCCTGCCCTGGCACTGCCTTGGCCCCGGCTCTGCCTTCTCCCTGACCTTGCCCTTGCCCTGCCCTGGCCTGACCCCAGGCCTACTGAGTCCATGAAATGGCCCTGGACCTGCCTTGCCATCGTCTGTCCTGGTCCTCTATTGTCCCCACCATGCTCTGGTCCAGCACTTGCCCTGGCTCTGTTGCTAGTCCTGCCACTGCTATGGCCCTGCCCTGTTTTGGGCCATGCCCTGTGCTACCCTAGTCCTGCCCTGCCCTAACTTAGTCCTGCCCTGCCTTGGGCTTGGCCCTACCATGGCCTTCTCCTACCCTGGCCTGGCCCTACCCTGGCCTTTTCTACCCTGGCCTTGCCCTTCCGTGGTCTTGCCCTGCCCTGGCCTTGCCCTGCACTGGCCTTGGCTTTGCCTTGTCTTGGTCCTGTTCTGCCCTGGCCCTGCCCTTGCTCTGGATCCTCTCTGGTTCTGCCTTCTCCCTGGCCCTGCCCTTGCTCTGGCCCTGTCCCTGGCCCAGCCTTGACCCTGGCCCTGGCCCTGACAATCCCCAGGCCCCACACTGGCCATGCTTGGCCCTGGCCCCTCCTTTGGCCCTGCCCTGACCCTGCCTTGGCCTTGTGCTATCTTAGTCCTGCCCTGGCCCTGAACTCGCCCTGGCCCTACCCTCACCCTACACTGGCCCTGCCCTACCCTGGCCTTGCCCTGCCCTGGCCCTGCCTTTGGCCTGCCCTGGCTCTGGTTCTGCCCTGGCCTTGCCCTTGCCCTGTCCCCTTTCTGGTCCTGCCATGTTTCTGGCCCTGCCCTGTCCATGTCCTGGACCTGGCTCTGGCCCTGGACCTCCCTGTCCCTGCCCTGCCATACGCTGGCCCGTTCCTTGCTCTACACTGACCCTGCCCTGCCTTGGCCCTGTGCTACCCTAGCCCTGCCCTGGCCTTCTGCTGGCCCTGATCCTGCCATGTCCCTGCCCTGGCCCTGGTTCTGCCCTGCTTCTGTCCCTGGCCTTGGTCCTGTTGTGTCCCTGGCTGTGACCCTGCCCCTGGTTTTTCTCTGGCCATGACCCTGCCCCAGTTCTGTCGTATCCCTGGCCCTGTCTCAGTTCTGTCCTAGCCCTGGCCTTTCACAGTACTTTATGCTTAGTAAGGGCTCCATAGTGTCTGTGAGTTGAATGTTGTGTTCATAGTATCCGCCAAAACAGAAAGAAAAAAAAAACAAAAAAAGAAATGATAAGAAGTTGAAGCTTTGTATATAATATGCCTTGAATTGTAAGTGCCTCTTATTAGTTGTAATACATATAGGTCATGGTTTTGTACACATTAACTCTAAACCATTGATACTGTTAAAAGAATATATGAATATAGGAACGAATGTATAAATGTAAGAATGTATGACCTTTCCAAATTAATTTTTATTTTTAGCTCTATTCGATTTTTCTCAGTGTAACAAATGTTTATTCCTATGTAATTAAGGGCATATTTCCAGTACAGAATATTCATATTACCTAATTAAAAATTATATAATACAAAAATATAATACTATTTTTTGGCCAGGCATGGTGGCTCCTATCAGTAATCCCAACATTTTGAGAGGCCAAGTTTGGAGAATCATTTGAGGCCAGGAGTTGACCAGCCTGGGCAACATAGTGAGACCTTGTCTTTATTAAATAAATAAATAAATAAATAAATAGGTTGGGCACTGTGGCTTATATCTGTAATCCCAGCATTTTGGGTTGCCAAGGCAGGAGGATTGCTTGAGCCCAGGAGTTTGAGAGCAGCCTGGGCAGCATAGCAAGCCTCCATCTCTACAAATAGTAAAATATTAACCATGTGCGGTAGTGCGCACCTGGGGTCCCAGGTACCTGGGAGGCTGAGGTGGGAGGTTTGCTTGAGGCTGCAGTGAACTGTGAATGCACCACTGCATTCCAGCCTAGGCCACAGAACAGGACCTTGTCTATAAATAAAGAAATAAGTAAAAATATAAATAAAAATAAGTAAAAAGAAATATAAGTAAATATAAATATAAATACATATAAATATAAAAATGAATACATGAAACAAACAATTTTTAAATTTAACATCACTGAGGGCATCCTATCCATTTCATTTCATGATTCCATTACATCATTTTACTTAGATGAAATGATAACATGACTTGAGATGAGATGAAATGATGAGATGAAATGATGAAATGATGAAATAAGATGAGATGAAATGATGAGGTGAAATTTTGAGATGAAATGGTGAGTAGAAATGATGAGATGAAATGATGAGACAAAATGACAAAGTTGAAAAGAAATTGAAAGGAGATGAGATGAGATGAAATGATGAGATGATGGATGAAATGATGAGATGAAATGAGATGAAATGATGAGAAGAAATGATGAGATGAAATGAAATGAAATGGCCAGGCGCGGTGGCTCGCGCTTGTAATCCTAGCACTTTGGGAGGCCGAGGCGGGCGGATCATGAGATCAGGAGATCGAGACCACGGTGAAACCCCATCTCTACTAAAAATACAAAAAATTAGCCGGGCGTGGTGGCGGGCGCCTGTAGTCCCAGCTACTCGGAGAGGCTGACGCAGGACAATGGCGTGAACCCGGGAGGCGGAGCTTGCAGTGAGCCGAGATCACGCCACTGCACTCCAGCCTGGGTGACAGAGCGAGACTCCATCTCAAAAGAAAAAAAAAAATGAAATGAAATAAAGAAATGATATGAAATAATGAAATTGAGATGAGATGACATGAAATGAGATAAAATGATGAGATGAAATGAGATGAACGATGAGATGAAATGATGAAATGAGATGAGATGAGATGATAAGATGAAATGATGAGATGAAATGAGATGAAAAATGATGAGATAAAAAATGAGATGAAATGAGATGAAATGAAATGAAATAATGAAAGGAAATTATGAAATGTAATAATGAAATTGAAATGAGATGAGATGAAATGAGATGAAATGATGAATGAGATGAGATGAAATGAGATGAAATGAGATGATGAGATGAGATGAAATGATGAGATGAAATGAGACGTAATGAAATGAGATGAGATGAAATGACATAATGAAATAATGAAATGAGATGAAAAGAAATAATGAAATGATGAAATGATGAAATAATGAAATGGAAATGAAATGGAAATTATGAGATGAGAAATGATGAGATGAAATGATGAGATGAAATGATGAGATGAAATGAGATCAGATGAGGAGATGAAATGATGAGATGAAATGAGATTAAATGATGAGATGAAATTAGATTAAATGATGAGATTAAATGATGAGATGAGATGTGATGAAATGATGAGATGAAATGATGACATGATATGATGACATGAAATCAGATGAAATAATGAGATGAAATGACAAGATGAAATGATGAGCTGAAATGATGAGATGAGAAGAAATGAGATGAGATGAAATGTGATGAGATGAAATGACATAATGAAATGAAATAATGAAATGAAATGATGAAATGGAATAATGAAATGGAAATGAAATGGAAATGGTGAGATGAGATGCAATGAGTTCAAATGATGAGATGAAATGATGACATGAAAGGATGACATAAAATGAGATGAAATAAGATGTAATGATGAAATGAGATGAGATGAAATGAAATGGTGAGATAAAATGATGATATGAAATGATGAGATGAATGATGAGATGAAATGATGAGATGATGAGATGAAATGATGAGATGAAATGATGAGATGAACTAATGAGATGAAATGAAATGAAATAATGAAAATGAGATGAAATGAAATAATGAAATGAAATGAAATTGAAATAAAATCGAAATGAGATGAGATGAAATGATGAGATGAAATGATAAGATGAAATGATAAAATGATGAAATGAGATGTGATGAGACGAAATGATGAGATGAAATGATGAGATGAGATGAAATAATGAAATGAGATGAAATAATGAAATGATAAAATGAAATGAAATTGAGAAGATACGAGATGAGATGAAATGATGAAATGATGAGATAAGATGAAATGAGTTGATGATGAGATGAGATGATGAGATGAAAAGATGAGATGAAATGATGAGATGAAATGAAATGATGAGATGAAATGAAATTAGACGAAATGTAATGAGATGAAATGAAATGACATAATGAAATAAAAAAATGAAATGAAGTAATGAAATGAGGTGAAATTAAATGAAATGATGAAATTAAATGATGAAATGAAATAATGAAATGGAAATGATGAGATGAGATGAAATGACGAGATGAATGATGAGATGAAATGATGAGATGAGATGTAATGATGAGATGCAATGATGAGATGAAATGATGAGAGGAAATGATGAGATGTAATGAAATGAGGTGAAATGAATGAGATGAAATGAAATAATGAAAGGAAATTGAATTGAGATGAGATGAAATGATGAGATAAAATGATGAGATGAAATAAGAAATGATGAGATGAGATGAGATGAAATGAGATGAAATGAGATGAGATGAAATGATGAGATGAGGTGAGATGAGATGAAATGATGAGATGAAATGAGATGAAATGATGAAATGATAAGATGAGATGAGAAGAAATGATGAGATGAGATGAAATGATGAGATGATATGGAATGAAATGAGATGAAATGAAATGAGGTGAAATGAAATGAAATAATAAAATGAAATGAAATGAAATTGAAATGACATGAGATGAAATGAGCTAAAATGATGAGATGAAATGAGAAGAAATGAGATGAAATGATGAGATGAGATGAAATGATGAGATGAAAAATGAGATGAAAAATGAGATGAAATGATGAGATGAAATGAAGTGAAATAGTGAAATAATGAAATGAGATGAAAAGAAATGATGAAATGAAATGATATTGAAATGAAATTGAAAGATGAGATGAAATGATGAAATGTTGAAATGATGAAGAGATGTGTTGAGATGAAATGAGCTGAAATGATGAGGTGAAATGAAATGAGATTAAATGATGAGATGAAAAATGATGAGATGAAAAATGATGAGATGAAATGAGATGAGATGAATTGAGATGAGATGAGATGAAATAATGAAATTAGGTGAAATAATGAAATGAAATGAAATAATGAAATGAAATGAGATGAGATGAAATGATGAGATGAAATGTTGAAATGAAAGGATGAAATGAGATGAGATGAAATGAGATGAAATGAATTGAGATGAAATGAGATGAAAAATGATACGAAAAATGATGAGATAAAAAATATGAGATGAAATGAAATGAGATGATATGAAATGACATAATGAAATAATGAAATGAAATTAGATGAAATGAAATGATGAAATGAAATAATGAAAATGAAATGGAAATGAGATGGGATGAGATTTGATGAAATGATGAGATGAAATGATGAGATGATATGATGAAATGATGAGATGGGATGAGATGAAATGATTAGATAAAATGATGAGATGAAATGATGAGATGAAGTGATGCACTGTCACGTGTGTGTCTCTTCTTTTTCCCAACTAACAAAAATTATAATTCATTAATTTTAATTTTATTATTTAAGAATATTTTTAAAGAGTTGAAGGAAAAATAATACCTGTACATTATGGGTTACAATCTAAGTATAAATAATACATAAATATATTAAAACTTACAAAGAATATGTTTTGGAATCGAATATACCATGCTTCTGTGATGACAGTTATTTCATGCTGGTTGTCACAATTTTACATGAAAAACTAATGAAAAAATGTTTTTAACTGTTTCTAAAAATAACAGTTTCCAAAATAGTTTTACATTCAAAATATGAAAAAGATGTCTTTGTGTTCCTTAATCTGATGAGATTTTCACACTGTGCACATGATAATTGTTAGATTTTTATTGTGTTGATAAATTGTATATCAAATAAAAAATGTTATTACCTCTTAAATTAGGATTTTTAGGTGATATAGGCAGAATGGAAGGCAAATATTTATAACTTTTGTCTAAATGAACTTTCTAAATGCCTGAGTATTAAAAGATAGCTTGTCTATAAATCACAATGTACATATTACTGTATGACCTAGGACCAATCAAAACTGTTATCTCTGATAACATTATATTGTGCCCAATATAAAATAGATATAATACCTCAAACTTAAACCCAGGCATTGTCATTGAATATTTTAAGAATATGCAGCAAAGGTGCTTTTAAAAATACAAGCTAGTGATTATACTAAATTTGTAAATCACATAGGATAGTGGGTCATTTTAAGAATATTAATTATTTCAATCTATAAAGGTGGATGTCTTTCCTTTTTTGTGTTTTCTTTAATTTCTTTCATTAATATTTGTCATTTTTGTTGTAGAAATCTTTTACTTCCTTGGATAAATTTATTTCTAAGTACATTTTTGTAACTATTGTAAAAGGAATTGCTTCCTTAATTTCTTGTTTCAGCTAGTTTACTATCAATATGTAGAAATGCTACTGATTTTTGTATGTTGATTTATATCCTGCAACTCACCCTTCCTTCCTTCCTTCCTTCCTTCCTTCCTTCCTTCCTTCCTTCCTTCCTTCCTTCCTTCTTTCTCTCTTTTTCTTTCTTTCCTTGTTTCTCTTTCCCCCTTTACCTCTTTCTTCTTTTTCTTCCTTTTTTCCCTTTCTTTTCTTTCTTTCTCTTTCTTTCTTTCTTTCTTCTTTCTTTCTTTCTTCTTTCTTTCTTTCTTTCTTTCTTTTTCTTTCTTTCTTTTCTTTTCTTTCTCTCTCTCTCTCTTCCTTCCTTCCTTTCTTCCTTTTTTCCTTTCTTTCCCCTTTCTGATTTTCTATCTCTCTAATGCTCTAAGTCATAAAAAGAAAAAAGAACATGAGTATTTGCCACTGCTTTTTCTTCTTGCAGACAGTTTCATTGGGAGGCTGAAGTCAGTTTCTCCAGGCTAACATAAAAGTGTTGGCAGGGGCCGGGCGCGGTGGCTCACGCTTGTAATCCCAGCACTTTGGGAGGCCGAGGCGGGTGGATCACGAGGTCAGGAGATTGAGACCACGGTGAAACCCCGTCTCTACTAAAAATACAAAAAATTAGCCGGGTGTGGTGGCGGGCGCCTGTAGTCCCAGCTACTCAGAGAGGCTGAGGCAGGAGAATGGTGTGAACCCGGGAGGCGGAGCTTGCGGTTAGCCGAGATAGCGCCACTGCACTCCAGCCTGGGCGACAGAGCGAGACTCCGTCTCAAAAAAAAAAAAAAAAAAGTGTTGGCAGGGCTGGTTTATTCTAGAGGCTTTGGAGGTGAATGCATTTTCTTGCCTTGCCAGCTTCCAGAAGCTGCCTGCTTTCCTTGACTCATGGTCCCTTCCTCCACCTGCAAAACCCACACCCACATCACCCTGGGCTCTGCTTCCATTGTCACTTCTTCTATAACTTTGATCCTCTTGCCTCCCTCTCATAAGGAGCCTTCTGATGACAGACGGCCAACCCAGAGAATCCAGGACAGCCCCCCATCTTACGATCACTAATTAAACCACAGTTGCAAAGTGTGTTTTTCCAGGTGAGGTCACATACTCACAGGTTCTAGAGATTGGGATGTGGACGTCCAGCTTTGGGGGATATTATTCATCTACCATATGGGGAGTGGGATGTATAAATCTTTGGGGCCATTATTCTGTCTATCACATGGGGATTTGGGTGTTGATAACATTTTTAGGGTCATTACTCTGTCTACCACGTGGGGATTAGGGTGTGGACATCTTTGGGGGCCATTACTCTTTCTACCACAGGGGATTACAATGTAGACATCTTTGGGGGCCATTATTCTGCCTCCCACATGGGATTAGGATGTGGACATCTTTGGGGCCATTATTCTGTCTACCACATGAGGTTAAGATGTGGACATTTTTGAGGCCATTATTCTCTCTACCACACAGGGATTAGAATGTGGACATCTGGCTGGGCGTAGTGGCTCATGCCTGTAATCCCAGCACTTTGGGAGGCTGAGGCAGGCAGATCACGAGGTCAGGAGATCGAGACCATCCTGGCTAACATGGTGAAACCCTATCTCTACTAAAAATACAAAAAATTGGCCGAGCATGGTGGTGGGCACCTGTAGTCCCAGCTACTAGGGAGGCTGAGGCAGGAGAATGGCGTGAACCCGGGAGGCACAGGTTGCAGTGAGCCGAGATCACACCACTGCACTTCAGCCTCGGCGACAGAGCGAGAGTCCATCTCAAGATAAATAAATAAATAAAAAATAAATAAAAGCGTGTGTATACATTCATATATACAGATGGTTTCCAGCTTACAATGGTTGGATTTACAACTTTTCAGTGTTACGATCAGTGTATCAAGATACTAAATGCATTTTTAAGTTAGGGTATGTGGACCCGCGATGGACTTGTGGGGAGGTAACCCCACTGTAAGTCAAGGGGCATCCCTCTGTGTGTATATAGATTCTCCACCCCCTAAAAAAATTATAAGCACTGTGACCAGCCCTAAAGTGGTTCAGGCTCATGCATGCAGCCCGCCCGGGCTTGAATGCTCTTTGCAAACATACGTTAGATCTGGACAGCCCAACTCTTCAGGGAAACCCTATTGTTGCCATGGCAACATGTGGACCATTCCAGAAGAGCGTGAACCGGTGCCTGCCAGCAGGTGGCAGCACGGGGCAGCTGATGGAACCCGGCTCCGTTAGCTCCAAGATTGCACCTGTCAGAGGCAGTCAGGGCTGGGGTGACCATGAATGGGGAAAAAGCAATCCCCCACCCCAACTTTATTGCTTTGCCGCTTTTTTTTTTGAGGTGGACTCTCGCACTGTCACTTGGGCTGGAGTGCAAAGGCATGATCTTGGCTCACTGCAACCTCCACCTCCCGGGTTCAAGCGATTCTCCTGCCTCAGCCTCCCAAGTAGCTGGGGTTATAGTCACCTGCCACCACGCCCGGCTAATTTTTTTGTATTTTTAGTGGAGACTGGGTTTCACCATGTTGGCCAGGCTGGTCTCGAACTCCTGACCTCGTGACCCGCCCGCATCAGCCTCCCAAAGTGTTGGGATTACAGGCGTGAGCCACTGTGCCCAGTCTGCTTTGCTGTTTTAAATGTTAGGTTTCACTGAAAACAATCCCACATCCAAAAGAATTTTTTCATTATTTTCCCCCTCAAGGGCAGATACACTAAAACTTCAGAGGCTGGCCTGGCGCAGTGGCTCATGCCTGTAATCCCAGCACTTTGGGAGGCCGAAAGGGGTGTATCAGTTGAAGTCAGGAATTTGAGACCACCCTGGCCAACATGGTGAAACCCTATCTCTACTAAAAAGCACAAAATTAGTTGGGCGTGGTGGTGGGAGCCTGTAATTCCAGCTACTCGGGAGACTGAGGCAGGAGAATCGGTTGAGCCCGGGAGGTGGAGGTTGCAGTGAGCCGAGATTGCGCCACTGCCCTCCAGTCTGGGCAACAAGAGCAAAACTCCGTCTCAAAAAATAAAAAATCAGAGGCTTACATTTTCTCTTGTCGAAAAACGAGGGGAGGGATATTTTCCCACTTTCCGCCCCACCAGCTTCCCCAGCAAACTGGTAGCTGCAAGTTCTTTGTCTGCCATTTTCAAATGTGTGTAAATCTTTTAAAGAAAGCCGCACCACAGCTCAAGAATGTTTCCTGCAGTGTCTGGGAGGAATCTCTTTGAAATGTGATCCCCAAGGGGGAGGAAAAAAAGCTTCATCCCCCAGGGTCCATGGAGGAGAAGAGCTTAATTTAAGCTGTTAACCTGACTCCAAATTGCAAAGCCTACACCTCCAGTCAAAATGAGTCCTCATTTAGTTTCAGAAAGTGAAAGGAAAGGGCTGTCTCCACTTTGCTGCGTAAAAGGATGAGATTTCGTTCTTTCTTTTCCTTTTTTTTTTTTTTTTTTTTTTTTTGAGACAGAGTTCCACTCTTCTTGCCCAGGCTGGAGTGCAGTGGTGCGATCTCGGCTCACCGCAACTTCTAAATCCCGGGTTCAAGCAATTCTCCTGCCTCAGCCTCCTGAGTGGCTGGGATTACAGGCATGCACAACCATGCCCGGCTAATTTTTTTGTATTTTTAGTAGAGACAAGGTTTCTCCATGTGGGTCAGGCTGATCTCGAACTCCCATCCTCAGGTGATCCGCCTGCCTCGGCCTCCCAAAGTGCTGGGATGACAGGCATGAGCCACCGCACCCGGCCCATAAAAGGGTGAGATTTCTTTCTGTGTTTCTGATCCCTTTCACGGATGGTCTGGGATGTACATCACATTTGAATTTAATGCTTGTTCTGTAGAAAAATGGTTTTCTTTTTCTTCTACCCTTGAGGAGAGCGGTTAAGGAAGGAGTTCCTGGATTGGGAGATTTTTTCCTTTTTTTTTTTTTTTTTTTTAGACAGAGTCCCTGACTCAGTCTGGAGTGCCCTGAACGATCTCGGCTCACTGCAACCTCTGCCTCCAGGGTTCAAGCGATTCTCCTGCCTCAGCCTCTCGAGTAGCTGCAATTATAGGTGTGCACCATCATCACTGGCTAATTTTTTTTTTTTTTTTTGAGACGGAGTTTCTCTCTTGTTGCCCAGCCTGGAGTGCAATGGCGTGATCTCAGCTCACCACAACCTCCACCTCTTAGGTTCAAGAGATTCTCCTGCCTCAACTTCCCTAATAGCTGGGATTACAGGCATGTGCCACCAGGCCCAGCTAATTTTTGTATTTTTAGTAGAGACGGGGTTTCACCATGTTGGCCAGGCTGGTCTGGAACTCCAGACCTCAGGTGATCCACCGGCCTTGGCCTCCCAAAGTGCTGCGATTACAGGCGTGAACTACCGTACCCAGCCAATTTTTGTATTTTTTTGGTAGAGACAGGGTTTGTCCATGTTGGTCAGGCTGGTCTCGAACTCCTGACCTGAAGTGATCTGCCCGCCTCAGTCTTCCAAAGTGCTGGGATGAGAAGCGTGAGCCACTGCACCTGGCCTTGGCTTGTTTTTTTTTTTTTTTTTGGAGACAGAGTCCCCGTCACTCAGTGTGGGGTACCGTGGCTGATTTCAGTTCACTGCAACCTCTTCCTCCAGGATTCAAGCAATTCTCCTGCCTCAGCCTCCTGAGTAGGTGAGATTACGGGCGCCTGCTACCACACCCGGCTAATTTTGTATTTTTTAGTAGAGATGGGGTTTGACCGTGTTGCTCAGGCTGGTCTCGAACTCCTGACCTCAAGTGGTCTGCCCGCCTCGGCCCCCCAAAGTGCTGGGGTGACAGGCATGAGCCACCGCTCATGGTAGAGATTTTGCTTTTTAATTCTATTTCCTTAACACCTTGAACATGTGTGGCTTGGGCTGTTCCTCATCTCAGCCGTATGTTTTGATTCAATTGCCTTCCAATGAGCACCTTATTATTTAAAAGTGGACTTCAAAATGGGACTGTACCGTTTCCTTTTCTATCACACTTCACTGTTGGACCATGAACCCTATTATTATCATTATTGAGAGAGTTTCACTCTTGTTGCCCAGGCTGGAGTGCAATGGTGTGATCTCAGCTCACTGCAACCTCTGCCTTCTGGTTTCAAGTGATTCTCCTGCCTCAGCCTGCCGAAGAGCTGGGATTACAGGCACACACCACCATGCCCGGGTAATTTTTGTATTTTTAGTAGAGATGGGGTTTCACCATGTTGCCCAGGCTGGTCTCGAACTCCTGACTTCCTGATCTGCCCACTTTGGCCTCCCAAGGTGCTGGGACTACAGGCATGTGCTGCCACACCCGGCTAATTTTTGTATTTTTAATAGAGGTGGGGTTTCACCACGTTGCCTAGGCTGGTCTTGAACTCCTGACCTCGTGATCCGCCTGCCTCGGCCTCCCAAAGTGCTGGGACTACAGGCATGTGCCACCGCACCTGGCTAATTTTTGTATCTTTAATAAAGACAGGGTTTCACCATGTTGCCCAGGCTGTTCTCGAGCTCCTGACCTCATGATCCGCCTCCCTCGGTCTCCCAAAGTGCTAGGACTACAGACATGTGCCAGCACACCCAGCTAATTTTATATTTTTAGTAGAGACGGGGTTTGGTCATGTTGCCCAGGCTGATCTTGAACTCCTGACCTCATGATCCTCCCGCCTCGGCCTCCCAAAGTGCTGCAGTGACAAGTGTGAGCCACCACGCCCGGTCACCATGAACTCTAATGTCAGGAATTACCGAGGCGCTCTTTCTGCATTTTTTTCTAGTATAGATCCTGGTAAGCCTCATCCAGAAGAGATTTCTCTGGAAGAACTTTGACTTGAATGGAAGCAATTGTCCTGATGGCCACTAGGGGGAGCAAGCATCCTTTTTCTCTCTTGGAATTGTAACTCGAGAAGGATCTGAGGCAGGTGTCCATAATTGAGGAAGCTGACTTTGCCAGGGTTGAGGACGCCATGACATAACCTCAGGAGGTTCCGATGACATGGGCCCAAGGTGGTTGGGGTGTAGCTTGCATTTTAGGAAGACTTGAAGCATCAATCAATACATGTAAGATGTACGTTGGTTCTATCTGGAAGGGCAGGATGACTCAAAGTTGGGGTACACTTAAACATATTCTGGGCCAGGCACGGTAGCTCACACCTGTCATCCCAGCACTTTGGGAGGCTGAGGTGGGCGGTCACCTGAGGTCAGTTCGAGACCATCCTGGCCAACATGGTGAAACCCTGTCTCTACTAAAAATACAAAATCAGGCTGGGCGCAGTGGCTCACGCCTGTCATCCCAGTACTTTGAGAGGCCCAGGCGGGCAGATCACGAGGTCAGGAGATCGAGACCATCCTGGCCAACATGACAAAACCCTGTCTGTACTAAAAATACAAAATTAGGCTGGACGCAGTGGCTCACGCCTGTCATCCCAGTACTTTGGGAGGCCAAGGCGGGCAGATCACGAGATCAGGAGATCGAGACCATCCTGGCTAACATGGTGAAACCCCGTCTCTACTAAAAATACAAAAAAAATTAGCCTGATGTGGTGGCGGGCCCCTGTACTCCCAGCTACTCAGGAGGCTGAGGCAGAAGAATGGCGTGAACCCAGAAGGCGGAGCTTGCAGTGAGCCGAGATTGCACCACTGCACTCCAGCCTGGGAGACAGAGCGAGACTCTGTCCAAAAAAAAAATTAGCTGGGTGTGGTGGTGTGAACCTGTAATCTCAGCTGCTTGGGAGGCTGACTCAGGAGAATCCCTAGAACACTTGAGGCCAGGAGTTTGAGATCAGCTTGGCCAACATGGCGAAACTCGGTTTCTACTAAAAATACAAAAAATCAGCACTGTGTGGTGGCACACGCTCGTAATCTCAGCTGCTAGGGAGGCTGAGGCGTGAGAATTGCTTGAACCTGGGAGGTGGAGGTTGCAGTGAACTGAGATCACATCACCACACTCCAGCCTGGGTGACAGGTGGAGACTCTGTCTCAAAACAAACAAACAAACAAACAAAAATATCCTTATTGGCGTTTGGTTGAAAGAGTTATTATCCATAGAAAGGAAGGTCTGGCTTATGATGGTGTTGTAGAGACTGAGGTTTTATTGTGCAGATGAAGCCTCCCGGGTAGCAGGTTTCTGAGAGAAGAGACTGCAAATTTTTTTCTTTTTTTTTTTTTTTTAACAGAGTTTCACTCTTGTCATCCAGGCTGGAGTGCAGTGGCCCAATCTGGGTTCATTGCAACCTCCGCCTCCCAGGTTCAAGTGATTCTCCTACCTCAGCCTCCCGAGTAGCTGGGATTACAGGCATGCACCACCACGACCAGCTAATTTTTTTATTTTTAGTAGAGACGGGGTTTCACCATATTGGCCAGGCTGGTGTCGAACTCCTGACTTTGTGATCTGCCCGCCTCGGCCTCCCAAAGTGCTGGGATTACAGGCGTGAGCCACCACACCTGGCCTTTATGGTTATCTCTTGATGATATGCTAAACAAGAGGTAGATTATTCGTGTCTCCCCCTTTTAGACCATATAAGGTAAATGAGGCTGAGACCTACTGGACTGCATTGCCAGATTGTTAAGTCATTTTAAGTTACAGGATGAGATAGGAGGTCGGTACAAGATACCGATCATAAAGACCTTGCTGATAAAAGCGGTTGCAGTAAAGAAGCCAGCCAAACCACACCAAAACCAAGATGGCCACAACAGTGACCTGTAGTCGTCCTCACTGCTACACTCCCACCAACACCATGACAGTTTAAAATGCCATGGCAACGTCAGGAAGTTACCTTATATGGTCTAAAAAGGAGAGGCATGAATAATCCACCCCTTCTTTAGCATATCATCAAGAAATAACCATAAAGGCCAGGCGTTGTGTCTCACGCCTGTAATCCTAGCACTTTGGGAGGCTGAGGTGGGCAGATCATGAGGTCAGGAGTTTGACACCAGCCTGGCCAACATGGCAAAAATAATAAATAAAGCAAAAATAAAAATCTGAATGGACTCCCCCCTTGGCCAGGACCCTCTAAAATTTAACGTGCAATTATTTCAATTTAAATTTAAAGTTGGCCAGGTGCAGTGGCTCAGGCCTGTCATCCCAGCACTTTGGGAGGCCGAGGTGGGCGGATCATGAGGTCAGGAGATCAAGACCATCCTGGCTAACATGGTGAAACCCCGTCTCTACTAAAAATACAAAAAATTAGCTGGGCGTGGCAGTGGGAGCCTGTAGTCCCAGGTACTTGGGAGGCTGAGGCAGGAGAATGGCATGAACCCAGGAGGCAGAGGTTGCAGTGAGCAGAGATTGTGCCACTGCACTCCAGCCTGGGCAACACAGCGAGACTCCATCTCAAAAAAAAAAATATTAAAGTTCATGCCATGTTGGGAAGTGGAAGTTGGCCAGGCCTCACTACACCCCTCTGTTACCAGAAAGCAGTCCTCATCCAGATCCCAAGAGAGGGTTCTTGGGTCTCATGCAAGAAAGAATTCTGGGCAAGTCTGTAGAGCAAAGGGAAAGCGAGTTTATTGGGAAAGTAAGGAAATAAAAGAATGGCTACTCCGTAGACAGAGCAGTCTCCAGGGTTGCTGCTTACCCGTTTTTATGGTTCTTTCTTTCTATTTTTTATTTTGAGACAGAGCCTTGCTCTGTTGCTCAGGCTGGAGTGCAGTGGCCCCATCTCAGCTCACTGAAACCTCCGCCTCCCACGTTCAAGCCATTCCCCTGCCTCAGCCTCCCGAGTAGCTGGGAGTACAGGTGTGCGCCATCATGCCTGGCTAATTTTTGTATTTTTAGTAGAGATGGGGTTTCACCATATTGGTCAGGCTGGTCTCGAACTCCTGACCTCCAGTGATCTGTCCACCTTTGCCTCCCAAAGTGCTGGGATTACAGGCATGAGCCACCACACCAGGCCCGGGTAATATCTCTTATAGCCAGAGTGATTTTAGAGTGACCTTCACATATCGTGACCCGTGAATGAGTTTCCTGGGTGTGATGGTTAATACTGAATGTCAACTTGATTGGATTGAAAGATCCAATCAAAGTGTTGTTCCTGGGTGTGTCTGTGAGGGTGTTGCCAAAGGAGAATAACACTAGAGTCAGTGGACTCGGAGAGGCAGACCCACCCTCAATCTGGGTGGGCACCATCTCATCAGCTGCCAGTGTGGCCAAAATAAAAGCAGGCAGAGGAGCGTGAAAAGCCCAGACTGGCTTAGGCTCCCAGCCTCCATCTTCCTCCCTTGCTGGATGCTTCCTGCCCTGCACCACTGGACTCCAAGTTCTGCAGCCTTGGGACTCAGAGTGGCTTCCTGGTTCCTCAGCTTGCAGATGACCTATGGTGGGACCTCACCTTGTGATTGTGTGAGTTAATACTCCTTAATAAACTCCCCTTCATATATACACATATATGTACTATATATACACATATATATACACATATATACATATATACACATATATACATATATACACATATATACATATATACATAAATAGGTATATGTGTGTGTATATATATGTGTGTGTGTGTGTATATCTTCTATTAGTTCTATTCCTCTAAGGAACCCTGACTGATACAATCTATATGGTCTAAAAAGAGTACACATGAATAATCCACTCCTAGTTTAGCATATCATCAAGAAATAGCCATAAAAATGGGGGCCAGGTGTGGTGGCTTACGCCTGTCATCCCAGCACTTTGGGAGGCCGAGGTGGGTGGATCACCTGAGGTCGGGAGTTCAATATCAGCGTGGCCAACATAGTGAAACCCCATCTCTACTAAAAATACAAAAAAATTAGCCGGGCATGGTGGCAGTTGCCTGTAATCCCAGCTACTTGGGAGGCTGAGGCAGGAGAATCGCTTAAACCCGGGAGGCGGAGGTTGCAGTGAGCCGAGATCATGCCACTGCACTCTGGCCTGGGCGACAGAGGGAGACTCCGTCAAAAAAAAAAGGTTGTATTCTTTTGAGTCCTTGATAGCCTTTGACTGAATACATCATTTATTAGTTTGGTGTACAAGTAATGGAGTGAAAACAAAACACTACAACCACAAAAACAACAATAACAAAAAACACCCAGGCACAAAAGTGCAAAATGGCACAATATCATTTGCATGAAGTGTCTAGAATAAGACTGTTTGCAGAGTCAGAGAGCAGATGGGTGATTGGGGAGTGATGGTTTAATGGGTATGGGGTCTTCTTGTGGGGATTATGAAGGTGTTCTGGAACTAGATAGGGCTGCCGGTTGTGTAAAATGCTCAGTGCACTAAATTGTCTCTTCCTTAAAATGGCAAACTGTGTGTAATGTGCATTTCCCACAGTAAGAAACAACAGCAGCACAAAGGGAGGTGATAACTCAGGTCATATCACACCCTGCAGGCCCCATCACCCTTCCTCCTTCCTCTGTTCACCTCCTCCTCCCTTTCCAGGCTCTGCAGACAAGCCCGGGCAGCCCTCCCCTGGCCGTCTGGACCCAGGCCTGCCTGTCTTGGGTGCATTTTAGGACATTAAGTCTGGCTGGAACCTGAGAGCGTCAGCCATGCGGTAAGTCCCCACGTCCCTCCAGCAGTCTGGGAGGGGAGCTCTCTCCTTTGCTTTTGTACACCCTGGAGAAAATTGTCAGGCAGCAGACATGAAGAGCCTCTGGAGAGATTCAGTGAGGGCTGGCAGGCAGGTGTCCAGGAGCCTGAGTGACTCACAAGAGAAAGGACTTATTCCTTAAAGACAAATTCATCAAGGGATTGGTTTAAATAATTCCTGCTCAGCACATTCCAAATTAAGCTTCATCATCAGACACTGCATCTGTTGCCTTTTCTAGAAACATAAGCTCTCAGCTCAGTGATACCTTCTGTCAGGGTTTCAATGTTTCACCCCCCAGGGGAGCCGGTTTCCATACACCAAAGCTCTCCAAGGTCCAGTTCTGAGGACGGGGAATGCTGGCTGTCTGGTGACGGCCTTTCCAAAGCTGCCCTGTCCTCTTGCATTAAGAAAGATTAGTTTGTACTCTGGGAGGAGAGGCGCAGAAGGTTAACAAGATTAGAGAGAGCTCCTGAGACCTGCCGTGAGATTCCCTGAGGGATGTGGCTAATAAAACTGTAAAAACAACGCAGGCGGTGTCTCTCACGGCCGGGTCCTGATTTCAGAGCCGGAAATGTCTACCTCTTCTAGGCAGTTTGCTACCTCAATAATTTAGGTTGTCAGTTGTGGTATCCAAGCCCCAGCACAGTTTTGATTGTTTGTTTGTTTGTTTGCAGTTTGCAGGTGATAGTTTCTCAAGGTGTGTTTTTCTATTTTTCTTTTCTTTTTTTTTTTTTTTTTTTTTTGAGACGGAGTCTCACTCTGTCGCCCAGGCTGGAGTGCAATGGCGCGATCTCCGCTCACTGCAACCTCCGCCTCCCGGGTTCACACCATTTTCCTGCCTCAGCCTCCCGCCCGAGTAGCTGGGACTGCAGGCGCCTGCCACCACGCCTGGCTAATTTTTTGCATTTTTAGTAGAGACGGGGGTTTCACCGTGTTAGCCAAGATAGTCTCGATCTCTTGACCTCGTGATCCGCCCACCTCGGCCTCCCAAAGTGCTGGGATTACAGGCGTGAGCCACCGCGTCCGGTCTATTTTTCTTAACTAAGGAATGGGTATGTGTGTGCATATAGTTGTCTGGCTGGTAGAGGTGGAGAGCTTCATGAATGTGTGTATGCGTGTGTGTTTCTGTGTGTGTCTGTGTGTGTATGTGTTTGTGTGTTATCTGTGTTTGTGGTTATGTTTGTGTCTGTACATATGCATGTGTCTTGTGGATGTGTGTTTGCATATGTATGGCTGTCTGTGTGTGTGTTTGCCTGTTTGTGTATGCATGTGAATGTGCGTTTATATTTGTGTATTTGTGTCTCTGTGTGTATGTGTATTATGTATTTGTACGTGAGTGTGTTTGTGCATGTGTCTATTTGGCTGTGCATGTGTGTGTGTGTGTGCATGTGTGTGTATATGCATGCTAGTGTGTGTGCAGTTGTTTGTGTATGCACCTGTGCGTGTAGATATGGATATGTATCAGTGTGTATGCCTGTTAGTATCTGTGCATTTGTGTGTATGTGTTTGTGTATGTGTATAATTTGGTGTGTGTGTGTATATGCATGCTAGTGTATATGCAATTGTTTCTGTATGTATTTGCGCATATGTGCATCTGTGCATTTGTGTGTGTAGATATGGATACGTATGAGCGTGTTTGCCTGTTACAGTCTGTATGCATTTGTGTGAATGTGCTTGTGCATGTACATTTTTGGGTGTGCATGTGTGTGTGCGTGTGTGTATGCATAGTGCATATATGCATGCTAGTGTGTTTGCAGTTGTCTGTGTATGCATATATGCATGTGCGCATTTGTGTGTGTAGATATGGATATGTATGAGCATGCATGTCTATTAGTGCCTGTATGCATTTGTGTGTATGTGTTTGTGCATATGTGCATGTGTGCATTTGTGTGTGTAGATATGGATATGTATGAGTGTGTATGCCTGTTAGTGTCTGTATGCATTTGTGTGAGTGTTTTCGTGCATGTGTATCTCTGGGTGTGTGTATATATGGATATGTATGAGCATGTATGCCTGTTAGTATCTGTATGCATTTGTGGGTATGTGTTTGTGCATGTGTATATTTGGGTGTGCATGTGTGTATGTGTGTGTATATACATTCATGCTAGTGTATACACAATTGTTTGTGTATTTGTGCATATGTGCATGTGTGCATTTGTGTGTGTAGATATGGATATGGATGAGCATGTATATTAGTATCTGTATGCATTTGTGTGTGTTTGTGCATGTGTATACTTGGGTGTGCATGTGTGTGGGGTTGCATGTGTGTGTGCATGTGTGTATATGCATGCTAGTGTGTATGCAGTTGTTTGTATATTCATTTGTGCATATGTGCATGTGTGCCTTTGTGGGTGTAGATAAAGACATGGATGAGCATGTATGTCGATTAGTGTCTTTGTGAATTTGTGTGTATGCATTTGTGCATATGTGCATGTGTGCATTTGTGTGTGTATGTATGGATACAGATGAGCCTCTATGCCTGTTAGTGTCTGTATGCATTTGTGTGAATGTGTTTGTGCATGTGTATATTTGGGTGTGCATGTGCGTGTGTGTGTATATGCATGCTAGTGTGTAGGCAATTGTATGTTTGTGCTATGTGCATGTGTGCATTTGTGTGTGTAGATATGGATATGTATGAGCATTTATGCCTGTTAGTGTCTGTATGCATTTGTGTGTGTGTTTGTGCATATGTGCATATGTGGTATGTGTGCATGTGCATATTTGGGTGTATGTATGCATGTGTGTATGTGTGGGTGTGTGTGTATATGCATGCTAGTGTATACACAATTGTTTGCATGTGTGCAGATGTGCAGGTATGCATTTGTGTGTGTATATATGGATATGGATGAGCATGTATGCCTGTTAGTGTTTGTATGCATTTGTGTGTGTGTGTTTGTGCATATGTGCATGTGTGTATTTGTGTGTGTATATATGGATACGGATGAGTGTGTATGCCTTTTAGTGTCTGTATGCATTTGTGTGTGTGTATGTGAATGTGAGCATTTGCATATGTGTGTGTATATGTGTGTCTGTATGTGTGCGTCTATATGTGTGTGCGTGTGCGTCTATATGTGTGTGCATCTATATGCATGGGCGTATGTGTATAGGCACATGCTGATTTGTGTGTGTGAGGGGAGGGGGCACAGGCAGACCCTCTCCGTGTGGTCCCAGGTGGGGCCTGGTGGCAAGGAGCCTGGTGCGTTCAGCCCTGGGTGGATGCGGTAGCGGAGGGAACAGCAGGACAGCGTCGGAGGTGTGAAAAAGCACAACCTGCCCCGAGAGAGCCCTGTGCTCTGGGCCATCTTGGCTTCTCGGGCCACAGGTGCATTCCTCACAGGTGACCTGAGGGTGGAGGAAAGGCCGTCTCTGCAGGCCAGGGGGCACGCTGGTTAGTGCTCACACCCAGTGTGAACCTGGACAGCACCAGAGATCTTCCTACCTCCCAGGAGCCGAAGCACGATCTCCGAGAATCTGGCCCTCGTCACCCTCGACCTCGGGCACCACGAGACTCCATTTACAGATGGGAAGCCGCCTGGGGCTGACATTGCTGACCCCTGTCCGGCCTCGATGGGTCCGAGCGGCAGGTGCCATTGTCTTCCCAACAGCGGCGTGTGACCCAACACGAGTTCGGGAATGCAAACATTCTCTTCTCGGAGCTTTGCAAGCTGTTTTAGCACAAACTCACTGCTCAGCAGACTTCTTTGAACAAGGAGTCGTCTTAAAAAATGACACTTAAGCCTGTAATCCTAGCACTTTGGGAGGCCGAGGCAGGCGCATCACTTGAGGTCAGGAGTTCGAGACCAGGCTGGCCAACATGGAGAAACCCCATCTCTACTAAAAAATACAAGAATTAGTCAGGGTTGGTGGCTCATGCCTGTAATCCCCGCTACTCAGGACGCTGAGTCAGGAGAATCGCTTGAACCCGGGAGGTGGGGGTTGCAGTGAGCCAAGATTGCACCATTGCACTCCAGCCTGGGCAAGACAGTGAGGCTCTGTCTCTAAAATAAAATAAAATAAGATAAAAGAGTAAAATAAAGTAAAATGAAATATATAATAATAACAATAAAAATATAACAATATAATAATAATAAAATCTGCCTACATAGGTCAGTGTGCAGGCGGCGAATTGACTCCTTGCTCTGTGGCGTCAGAGCCTTGGATAAAAGGGGGGTCACTGAGAACGGGGTCGGGTCAAGTAAGAAGAAAACGCCAGGAAGGCTGATGCAAATCCCAGACCTCAAGGAACAAGGGAAGGGCTGTTCTATCAAGTCCTGACGCCCAGGGGTAAAGGTAGAGGAGAAGAATCCATTCTTTGCCTTCTCTCTCTTCCCGCCCCCTAGCCCCTGCACCTGCTCACCATTGTCTGAGCCCTGCTGAAGTCACCCAGCCAGGGTGATGTCAAGCAGAGCCAGGCAGATGTCAATTACACAGGGTCTTCTCTCTCTTCCCGCCCGCTAGTGCCTGCACCTGTTCCCCATTGGTTGAAGTCACCCAGCCAGGTGATGTCAATCAGAGCCAGGCCGATGTCAGTTACACAGGGCCTTCTCTCTCTTCCCGCCACCTAGAGTCTGCCCCTGCTCCCCATTGGCTGAGCCCTGCTGAAGTCACCCAGCCTGGTGATGTCAATCAGAGCCAGGCAGATGTCAATTAGACAGGGCCTTCTCTTCCCGCCCCCTAGTCCCTGCATCTGCTCCCCATTGGCTGAGCCCTGCCGAAGTCACCCAGCGAGGGTGATGTCAATCAAAGCCAGGCAGATGTCAATTACACAGGGCCTTCTCTCTTCCCACCCGCTAGCCCCTGCACCTGCTCCCCATTGGCCGAGCCCTGATGAAGTCACCCAGCCAGGTGATGTCAATCGGAGCCAGGCAGATGTCAATTACACACGGCCTTCTCTCTCTCTCTCTTCCCGCCCCCTAGCGCCTGCACCTGCTCCCCATTGGCTGAGCACTGCTGAAGTCACCCAACCAGGTCATGTCACTCAAAGCCAGGCAGATGTCAATCACACAGGGCCTTCTCTCTCTCTTCTCTCTTCCCACCCCCTAGCCCCTACACCTGCTCCCCATTGGCTGATCCTGCTGCAGTCACCCAGCCAGGTGATGTCAATCAGAGCCGGGAAGATGTCAATTACACAGGGCCTTCTCTCTCCGACCCCTAGCCCCTGCACCTGCTCCCTATTGGCTGAGTCTAGCTGAAGTCACCCCGCTATAGAGCCAGGCAGCTGTCAATCACACAGGGCCCACAACAGCCCGGAGATGGGTTGAGTGCGAATCTGCGGGACCCTGTGAATCACTTCAGCGCCTGCACAGTGGGAAGGGGTCCGCCATGTCACGTTGCTGCCAAGTTTCAACAGTGCTTAGAGGGAAAGCGGCAGAAGCGATTCGGCTTCTCAGTGGGCTTGCCCCGGCGTGCACTTGAACGAAGCATTGGCAGGAAGGAAGCTTACAAATTCATCTGGGACCACCAGCTTCTGGGAATCCTGTGAGATGTGGCGCATGGAGGGTTTGTGAAAACAGTAGAGTGAGTTCCGTGTCATTTACTGCTGTTCTCTTTGGTCACATTGTTCTTTTGTTTTTTGTTTAAAAATAGGTGACTTTTAGGCCATACTCAGTGGCTCACGCCTGTAACCCCAGCACTTTGGGAGGCCAAGGCGGGAGGATCGCCTGAGGTCAGGAGTTTGAGAACAGCCTGGCCAACATGGTGAAACCCTGTCTATAATTAAAAATACAAAAATTAGCCTGGCGTGATAGGGGGTGCCTGTAATCCCAGCTACTTGGGTGGCTGAGGCAGGAGAATCACTTGAGCCTGGGAGGCGGAGCTTGCACTGAGCCGGATAGGGCCACTACACTGCAGCTTGGGCAACAGAGCAAGACTCCGTATTAAAAAAAAAAATAATATGACTTTTAGGCCGTACGCAGTGGCTCACGCCTGTAATCCCAGCACTCTGGGAGGCCGAGGTGGGAGAATCACTTGAGCCCAGGAGTTTGAGACTAACCTGGGCAACATAGCAAGACCTTGTATATCCATTTATTAGATTAAAAAAAGAATAAGTGACTTTTATTTGTCAGAATGAGTTATACAAATTCTGTGCTTTTTAAAATTTTTATTTTATTCTTTTTTTTAAATTTTTTATTTTTTGAGACAAAGTCTCACTCTGCCACCACTGTGCAGTGGTGCAATCTCGGCTCACTGCAACCTCCACCTCTCGGGTTCAAGGGATTCTCCTGCCTCAGCCTCCTCAGTAGCTGGGATTACAGGCAAGCACAACCGCGCCCGGCTACTTTTTTTGTATATATATATATTTTTTAGTAGAGACGGGGTTTCACTGTGTTGGTCAGGCTGATCTCGAACTCCTGACCTCAGGTGATCCACCGGCCTCGGCCTCCCAAAGTGCTGCGATTACAGGTGTGAGCTACTATGCCCATCATTTCTTTGTGTAGGGAACATTTAATATCCTCCTTCCAACTATTTGAAACTGTAGAATATATTATTGTTAACTATCATCATTCTACAGGGCTTTAGAACACCATAATTTATTCCACCTGTCTAGCTGTAATTTTGTATGCTTTAATAATTGTTTTCATATGGACATAATAATTCTCTGGGAAGAAAAAAATATAAAACAATAAATGTCACTCAGAACAGTAATCAGTAATGCTGTCAAAACTTTATTCAGGCTGTGTGTGGTGGCTCATGCCTGTAATCCCAGCACTTTAGGAGGACGAGGCGGGTGGATCATTTGAGGTCAGGAGTTTGAGACCAGCTTGGCCAACATAGTGAAACCCTGTCTCTACTAAAAATATAAAAAAAATTAGCCAGGCCTGGTAGCAAATGCCTGTCATCCCAGCTACTTGGGTCCCACCCGCAAGCGCCGCTAGCCTATCCCTGCGCCCCGCACCCCTCCCCGCCTTTGCTTTTGGGCAACCTCTCTCTGACCCCCAGCTCTCAGCGCCTCTCGCCCCTCCTCTGCACTCCAAGGCCGGCGCTCCTCCCCCAGCCCCCAGCCTCTGCCTCTGGGTTCCGTCCGCGCCCGGGTGTACGCCACCCACCCCTAAACCTCGTAGGTATTCGGGCAGCCTCAGCGCGCCCCGACCCCCAGCCGCGCCCAGGCCTCCTCCACTGCATAGGATCCCCTGCACCCCGCTGCAGCCCCTGCACCTCTTCCGGCGCCCTGGCTGCCTCTGCCCAAAGCCGGCGCTGGGGGCCTGGAGGGTAGCGATTGGCCTCTGTCCGGAAGCCCGGCCTCGCCTCAACCCAGCCCCAGTAGGCGCGGGTCAGCTCCTCAGCCCTGCAGCCCCTGCCCGCAAGCCCGAGCGCCTGCTGGTGCCCAGCCCCAGCTGCCGGGGAGAGAGAGACCCAGGAACCGCCAGTGGCTGCGCTCCACGCCCGCGCCCCGCCCCTCGCCCACCGCGGCCCCCTTGGCAGTTGGCGGTTTCTAGGTTTGGACATTTAACCTTTAATCGGCTGGCCCCAAAGTAAATGTTTGCGATGACTTAAGGCCCTGGGCCCAAGGCCAGCGCGCAACCCGAGTGGAGGCCGCTCTGGAAGTCTCCCAGAGGAGAAGGCAGGGCTCATACACTATCTTGTTGAATACATGAAAAATGCACGTGTGCATACTTGCACGCATGAATGAATGAATGAATGAGTGCACGAAAGAGAGGAAAAATGAGTGTTCAGGCCTCAGCTGTTGAATGCGTAGCGAGTGAGTGACTGGCTATACACGCGCAGTGAGTGCATGTATGCGTGAGTGCATGTATGCGTGAATGCATGTGAGGCGAGAATGAACAAACAACTACTCGTGACTGAGCGAGCGAGGAAATGAATGAACCAGTGAATCAACGTTTGCGCCAAGGAGGGAATGAATGCATGAGTTGAAGGCATGAATGAGCCAATGCATATATGAATGAATTTAGAGATACATGCATGAATGGAGGAGTGACTGTGTGGAAAAAATAGGTGAATGCATGCATGCATGAATGAAGGCATGAATCCATGAATGAGTGAATGAATGAGTTGAATGCATGAACGATTGAATGAACAAGTGAATTCATGCATGACCATGTGAGAACATGAATGATTGAGTGAACAAGTGAATTCATGCATGCATAGTGCATGAATTAGTGAAAGGTGAATTCATGTATGCATGAGTGAGTAAACAAGTAAATTAATGCCTGCATGAATGAGTGCATGAATGAGTGAACAAGTGAATTCATGAGTGATTGAGTGCATGAATGACTTAAGAAGTGAATTCATGCATGTATAAGTGCATGTATGAGTAAGTGAACAGGTGAATTCATGTATGCATGAGTGCATGTATGAGTGAGTGAGCAAGTAAATTCATGTATGCTTGAGTGCATGAATGAGTGAACAAGTGAGTTCATGCCTGCATGAGTGAGTGTATGAATGAGTAAGCGAATTCGTACATGCATGAGTGAGCGCATGAATGAGTGAGTGAACAAGTGAATTCATGCCTGCATGAGTGAGTGAATTCATGCATGCAGGATTGAATGAGCATGTGAAGTCATGCATTTATACGGAATGACTGAATGTGTGTGTGAGTGAATGAACAGAATACATGACAAGTGAATATGTGGATGAATGAATGAGTGACTAAATATGTATGAGTACATGGATGAGCTGAACAAACTAGCATGTGTGTTAATGCACACACGAGTGAATGAGTGAAGACTGCATACATTTCATGAATTAATGTATTATGTATAAATGAATGAATGAATTGAATGCATGAACAAGTTAATGGATGCATGAATGAATGAAGTGAAAGTGTGAATGCATGCATGTGTGAGTGAGTTAAATGAATGAATCAATGAATGTGTGAATGCAAGCATGTATGAATACATGAGTTGAATGAGTGATGATTGTGTGAATGCAAGCATGTATGAGTACATGAGTTAAGTGAATAAGTGAATGTGTGAATGCATGCATGTATGAGTGCATGAGTTGAATGAGTGAACTTTCTTGGGGAAAAAGAATCCAAAAGAGACAGCAAAGGAACCCAGATTCTTCCCAGAGCTGTCAGTAGTGATCAATGCAAGCTACAGCCAGGCCTTCCTGATATAGATTAATACCTAGGATGATCGATGGTCTGTGGATACCAGGCACTCTGCTGAGGTCTGTTCCTGCATCAGCTCAGCCTTGGGGACAGGTATCGTGGTGTTTTTAGTTCTACTTCATAGATGGGCCCAGAGCTATAAATAAACAGTGGAGGCTATCTCTGACCTCCAGCAGGCTACATGCAAGAATTTAACTCATGACTACTGGGGCTTTGTAAGATATCTGCAGGGCATATTAAGCATCAAGAAAGCACCTTTATTTATTTTTTATATGTTATTAAAACATAGGTTTTTCTGCATTCGTTTGTGTTAAACAGGTTTACATATCTAATTTTATTGATTTATTTTATTTGTGTAAATTTATGGGGTACAAGTGCAATTTTGTCACATAGTTAGATACTGAGTTGTGGTGAAGTCTGGGCTTCCAGTGTAAGCATCACTTAAGTCATTCATGCACTCAATCACTTATGAATTCACTTGTTCACTCATTCATGTACTCATGCAGGCATTAATTTACTTGTTTACTCACTCATGCATACATGAATTCACCTTTCACTGATTCATGCACTATGCATGCATGAATTCACTTGTTCACTCAATCATTCATGTTCTCGGTCATGCATGAATTCACTTGTTCATTCAATCATTCATGTATTCAACTCATTCATTCACTCATTCATGGATTCATGCCTTCATTCATGCATGCATGCGTTCACCTATTTCTTCCACACAGTCACTCCTCCATTCATGCATGTATCTCTAAATTCATTCATATATGCATTGGCTCATTCATGCCTTCAACTCATGCATTCATTCCCTCCTTGGTGCAAACGTTGATTCACTAGTTCATTCATTTCCTCATTCGCTCATTCACAAAGAGTTGTTTGTTCATTCTCGCCTGTACATGGTACCTATTAAGTAATTTCTCATTTTCCACCATCCTCCCACTCTCTCACCCTTCTGTATCTCCAGTGTCTATTAATCCACTCTCTATGTCCACATGGACATATTATTTAGGTCCCACTTATGAGTGAGAACATGTGGTAATTGGCATTCTGTTTCTCAGTTATCTGAGTTAAGATAATGGCCTCCAGTTTTATCCATGTTGCTGCAAAAGATAGAATTTCATCCTTTTGTGTGGCTGAATACTATTCCATTGTACACACAAATCACATTTTCTGTATCCAATCACCTGTTGATGAACACCTGGGTTGATATATCTTTGCTATTGTGTATGGTGCTATAATAAACATATGAGTGCAGGTGTCTTTTTGATATAATGACTTGTTTTCCTTTAGGTGAATACCCAGAAGTGGAATTGTTAGATCAACTGGTAGATAAAATTTTAGTTCTTTGAGAAATCTCTGTATCATTTTCCATAGGAGGTCCACTTTTAAATCTGTCCAGCCTCTGAGGCATTGGGGAAATCCTTAGGAGCCAAGAAATGCCCCTAAGAGCCCCCTTTGCCAGTACAACCTCAGTTTTCTATCCTCTGGATGCCAGCCCCAAAGAAGAGAAATGCCAGGATGAAGCTGGCCCCTCCAAGGAAGTCTCAGTTCTTGTGCAAGGAAGGGGAGACTTTCCTAGCTTCTGTGCTTTCTCCTTTTTGGCTCCAATAGTCGCCAGATGTCTGCACAGCCTCGTGCTGCCAACTCATTCCATGAGGCCTGCATTGGCTTCTCATTGCTCCAGCAGGGAAACCGTGGAGTGCTGTACTCTTGCTCTGGATAAGGGAGGATCCTCCTATGGAAAAGGGTCTTATGAGTGTTCTAACAAAAGGTGTATTTACAAATGACTCAGACAGCTCCTGCTTCCTGTACTGTTCAGAATGATGTGATTGTCAACCTGATCCCTTTCCCAAGGTTAGATGGAAGTTACTACTGGAGTTTTTCACCAAGGCGTTTGTGACATTCAGGGCTGGATTCTCTGTGGTGGGCATGTCCTGTGCACTGTAGGATGTTAAGCAGCGTCCCTGGGCTCCATCTGCCAGGTGCCATTGGCACACTTTCCATTAGGGACAATTGAAACTGACCTCAAACATTGCACAGTGTCCCCTGGTAGGAGCAGGGGCAGAATTATTCTTAGGCTGTTTAGGTAGATGATAAATGAATAGACAAATGATGGATAAATAAGTAGATCAGTAGATACATGATAGATGATACATAAGTAGATGATAGATGAGATAGGATGGATGGAGAGATAAATGATAGGATGGAGACATAGATAGGTGATAGATATACAGATACATAGATACATAGATGGAGACAGATAGATGATAAATAGTAGATAGATAGGTAGATAGATAGATAGATAGAATAAGTAAACAGATGATAGGAAGATAGATGATAAATAGAGATAATAGATTGATATAGATAAATACATGAGAGATAGATGGAGATGGTAGGTGATATACAGAATGATAATTAGAGAGATAGATAAGATAGATAAATAGATAGACGATAGATAGATAGACTGTAGCTCACTCTCTGTGGTGGGGCTGTTGTGTGCACTCTAGGGTGTTGAGCAGCGTCCCTGGACTCCACCCACCAGGGTCCAGTAGCACCCACCCCCTCCCAGTTGTCACAACTAGAAAGATCTCCAGACCTTGCCCAATGACCCCTGAGGGTAAAATCATCCCCATTGAGAAACCCTGCTCTGTAGCAAGAGAGCTCCTTCTGGGTGGAAGCAACTTGGGACTGCACCAAGCAGAGCCACTGCCAGGTCCTAAGGAAAGACATGGGAATGCTGCCCCTTCCTCAACCTTCCCATGGCATCTTCACCTTGTGTTTCCAGGCATTCCCAAAGTACAGTGACAGTTGTCACAATGAACCCAATGAACACAACCCCACCCTGGCAGCCTCAGGAAAGATTCTGTCAGCTGTCGAGCAGCTCACTGGCAGGGTAGACAGGCAGGGGCCTGCCTCCTGCCTCCTTCTAGGCAGCTCTTATCTCCCCGGCATGGTGAAAACATTTTTCTCCCCATGCATAACAGAAGCCTCTGATCTCCTTAACACACATGACCCACCCCTGGGCATCTTATCTGGAGCAGAAGTTGGGTAAAACCCATCTTTTTTTGGAGTCCCAGTCCTTAAGCGCTTGAGGTCTTTGTGGTGGCATCATCCTGTGCACTGCAGCGTGTTGAGCAGTGTCCCAGGGCTCCACCCACCTGATACCTGGAGCACCCCCCACACAATGGTGATGACATCACCAAGAGTCCCCCAACAGAGCAAAAACTTGGGCTTCTATTTCCTTGTGATGTTTTTAATGCACTCCCTAAATTAAGAAAACAAAGTAAACAGAGCTTTCCTGTGCTTTAGCAAGGCTGTGGAAAACTTTAAATTACACTGGTGTCTTCTTTAGCCTATAGCAGACTTTCTCAGACTCTTCAATGATATTTGGGGCTAGATAATTACTGTGGTGCCATCCTATGCACTGTGCCTTGTTTGGCAGCATCCCCTGGGCTCCACCTGCTACATGCAGTACCGCACCCCACCTAATCCTAACAAGCACAGGGGACTGCACACATTGCCATGTGTTCTCTGGCATCAAAATCACCCAAGTGACAGCCACTGCCATGGTTAGATGTAGAGAGATGGATGATAGATAATAGAAAACAGATGATAGATAGATAATCAATAGATGATAGGAAGATAATGATAGATATAAATAAACAGATAATAAGTAGATGGTAGAAAAACAATGATAAATATAGATGGGTGACAGGTAGATAGATGATAGAGAGAGATAAATGCGGATTGATAGATTAGAGAAACATAAATAATAGATAAATGTTGATAATAGATAATAGATAAATGATGATGATGATAAATACATAGATAATAGATAAATGTGATGATGATGATAGGTAAACAGGCAGAAAGCCATAATAGATAAATATAGATAGATAAATGACAGATAATAGATAAATGATAGATGGATGGATGGATAGATATATAGATTGATGTTAGATAGATAGATTATAGGTAGACAATGGACAAATAAATGATGAGGATAGATTAGATTGAGAGGCAGAAAGACAGGCAAGCAGACAGACAGATAGTTGATAGAACAAGATGAAGAAGAAAAGGATGAGGAGGAGGAGAAGGAAGATAGGAAGACAGATAGATACTAGATAAATGATACATAATAATAATGATGATGGATGATGGATGGCTAGATGGATGGACAGATAATAGATACATGATACACAGGTAATAGATAGACGATGATGATAGATGAATGGATGGATAGATGGATAGATACATAGATAGGCAATAGACAGAATCTTTCTCAACTTTACTACTATTAAGTTGAATGACTCTCTGTGGTGGGCCTCCTGTGCACTGCAGGGTGTTGAGCCGCGTACGTGGGCCCCACCCACCAAGTGTCAGGAGCTCTGCTCTTCTCTCTGGAACAGGGGTCTCCAAAATAGAGTCTCAGGCTGCGTTTTGCTGAGAACCCTCACCCCATCTTTTGATTTTGAATTCGGGGTGAGATGTGCAGGCTCAGTCCTGGTCCGGCAGCATCAGCATCACCTGGCATCTGAACTCTGAAATCAGAACCCTGTGTCTTGGGGCTCCCCCCGACCCTGCTATGTGAACCAGACCTCCAGGAGTTCCTAAGGCACAGCCAGGCTTGAGAGTCACTGCTTGCATTTCTGAGATTTGAGGGTGTTGGGGAGGGGTAGCTGGAGCCAGGAGGGCTGGAGAAGATGGGGCATGGATTTGGCAGAGATAGAAAAGGGTTGAAACAGCCAAAAGAGACGTTGGCCCAATTGCAGGGATGTTTAAACAGCATGTTTAGGGAATGCAGGAGGCCTCGGTCTCCCAACACGAACAAGTGTAGGTGTTGCACCATTCTCTGCCCCATAAATCACCCCATCCCTCCTCACCTGCCTGTTTCTCCCATTCCACTGAGAATTGGTGCTCTGAATGCAGAGTATAAGGCACTAAGTCACAAGGCAATGCTCATGATCCCCGGCAAAAGCGTAGCTCCGTTTTTAAACCCGGAGGAGGCATCTTCCCCTGGGGGTTGCCGGGCTTCTGTTCCTGTGTGTGTTGGTCTCCAGGAAGCCATGGAGAGCTTGGCAGCAGGTCAGCTTTGTCATGGGTGCATTCGGAGTAAACCTTTCTCTCCTCCCTGTTGCCGGGAATAGGTGAGTGCCAATTTTCCCAGGGGGCATTTGAAAAAGATGTCAAGACATTTATATGCCTGGGACAATTTTATTGGAGAGTTAGTTACAAGACCGTTTTGAAGTTACCTGTGTACTGAGAAAGGAAGGATTGAAACCCAGCAGGCAGCTGGGCATGGTGGCTCATGCCTGCCATCCCAGCACTTTGGGAGGTAAAGGCAAGAGAATCGCATGAGCTCAGGAGTTCCAGAACAGCCTGGCCAATATAGTGAGATCCCTCCGTCTTTACAACAAATTTAAAAAATTAGCATAAAGTGTTGGCACACGCCTGTTGTCCCAGCTACTCAAGAGGCTAAAGTGGGAGGCTCGCCTGAGCTCAGGAATCCAAGACCAGCCTGGCCAATCTAGTGAGATACCCCTCATCTTTACAAAAAAAAATTAAAAAAAAACTTAGCTGGGAGTGTTGGCAGATGCCTGTAGTCCCAGCTACTCAGAAGGCCAAAGTGGGAGAATTGCTTGAGCCTGGGAGTTCAAGGCTCCAGTGAGCCATGATCAGCACTCCAGCCTGGGTGACAGAGCAAGACTCTGTCTCAAACAACAACAACAAAAATCAAAAACAGATGTTTGTGCCAAGCTATTGGATTGCACAAAATGATTGTGACAAAGGTTCTAAGAATTGAAGACAAGTACAGACTGAGAGAACACATTTGCGATACACAGAACATACATCTATATGTATGTGTGTGGGTCACAATTGCAATTACATCTCAATATTTTATATTTGGTAATGATTAACATGGTAATATATAAAGAACTACATTGGCAAACAACTTGACACAAAAATAAGCAAATAATTTGCAGCACATGCTACTGGCTCCCCAGTCAACCATCATTTTTCCTTATTGTTGGTGGATCCTGTATATTTTCCCAGGGATCCGTCATGCTTTCTCACCTGATCCCTTTATTTATTTATTTATTTATTTATTTATTTGAGAGGGAGTCTCACTATGTTGACCAGGCTGGAGTGAAATGTGAAATGGCACGATCTTGGCTCACTGCAACCTCCACCTCCTGGGTTGAAGCGACTCTTCTGCCTCAGCCTCCCAAGTAGCTGGGATTATAGGCGCCCACCACTATGCCTGGCTAATTTTGTATTTTTAGTAGAGACGAGGTTTTACCATGTTGGCCAGGTTGATCTTGAACTCCTGACCTTAGGTGATCCTCCTGACTCAGCCTCCCAAAGTGGAATCACAGGCATGAGCTGCCATGGCTGGCCTGCACCTGATTACTTTTAGTTAGGAGCTGTGTGTAAATCAGGGATGAGGAATTGGGGGTGATACCTGAAAGAATGTCTTTGCTTTTAAAAGAGAAAATCTGAGAGGAAGTGATCTTAATTGGGCGTCCGGATATTAGTGTATGAGGCTGTGATGGCTGGAGGTACAGCAGCTTCTTCCATGAGTGAAATGGGCTGATGACATATGAAACACAGGACTGCAAGACACAGAGAACCTGGCTACTGGAGGACATTGTTAAGCCCTCAAATTGACCCAGCCCAGAGGTCCTGAATTTAAGTGCATCTTGTTACAGATGTGTCTTTATTGCTTCAACCATTTTGAGTTGGCAGAGATAGAAAAGGATTGAGGCAGTCAGACAGGGAGGGAGATTGATAAAACTGCAGAGATTTCAGGGGGAAAGTGCCATCATTTATAAAATCGAGCAGAAATTGTGAAACATGTTGGTCACAGAATTCCTTGCCCTCTTTTTTTGTTTTGTTTTGAGACAGAGTCTCGCTCTGTCTTGCCCAGGCTGGAATGTAGTGGCATGATCTCAGCTCACTGCAACCTCCGCCTCCCAGGTTCAAGCAATTCTCCTGTCTCAGCCTCCCAAGTAGCTGTGACTACAGGCACATGCCGCCACACACGGCTAATTTTTGTATTTTTTAGTAGAGACAAGGTTTCACCATGTTGGCCAGGTTGGTCTGGAATTTCTGATCTCAGGTGATCTGCCCGCCTCAGCCTCCCAAAGTGCTGGGACTACAGGCATGAGCCACAGTGTCTGGCCACCTGGACCCATTTAGGTTAAATAAGTTTACTGAGGCTCCAGAGGAAGGTCTTCAGGACTCAGACGTTAGTTATATATTAGAAGGAGTTAATTACTGTTTTTAGATGAATGCACACTTACACGTAGACATACAACTTAGAAGGTATAGAAGCTCTAGAGAACTTTGTAATTTTGAGTTGGTCTGGCAATAATGTCCAGGCCTTCTCCCTATAACTGGTTACGGAAATAAACTTCTTCCTCTCCTAGTTCACCTGCATATTGTTTTTGGGACACCAGAATAAGCATCCCGACCCTTGGTTTAGTCCAGAAACAAAAATTCAAACCGAAGTATGACAAATTATCAGCTTGAACCTGGGAGGCAGAGGTTGTAGTGAGCCGAGGTTGTGCCACTCTATTCCAGCCTGGGTGACAGAGTGAGACTCCATCTCAAAAATAAATAAATAAATAAATAAATAAATAATTTTAATAGCTTATTTTTCTCTTATTTTCCTACTAACGTAAAAGGAATAGCAAATAGCATTGTTATTATCTATTACTCCTACTGGCAGTAGGTCTTCCTAATTAGAACATTATTTACTTCATTAGCTTTCTAAAATGCTATATTTTGATAGACTGCTTTATCATTTTCTGGGTGAAACAATAAATTATTCTTCATTTTCCAGATATAAAAGGATTACTTCTAAAATTACATTAAATGGAGAAGAATTTAATGAAAGTAATCAATTTAAAAAGATCGTAGGCTTTTGTAATGTTCAAAATACCTATTTTTTTCTCTTTTAGAGACAAGGTCTCACTCTGTTCCTCAGGCTGGAGTGCAGTGGCACAATCATAGCTCACAGCAGCCTGACCTCCTGGGCTCAAGTGATCTTCCTGCCTCAACCTTCCAAGTAGCTAGAACTACCGGCACACACCTAATTTTTACAAATTTACAAATTTCCAAAAATTCCAGCTAAGTTTTTACAATATTTTATAGAGATGGGGTCTTGCTTTGTTACCCAGGCTGGTCTCCACCTGCTGGCCTCAAGTGATTCTTCCATCTTGGCCTCCCAAAGTGCTGGGATTACAGACATGAGCCACTGCACCCAGCCTGAAAAATCTAATTTTTAAGAGATCTTTGGGGATATATGAATTTTAGTGTGGTCACCCCTTTGTAAAATTTTTAGTATTTTAATCATTAAATTTAGTGACAATTAATATCCGACACTCCCTCTTTTTTATTCTGAATATTTTGTGAAATTGTTGTACAGCTTATTTTAAAAGAGCTTTCATACTACAGACCTAAGAATAATATATTGAAAAAAATAAAATTTCTGAAGCTATAAGGCCAACAGCTGCAAGGCCTCCTTAATACGATATATTGTTTTGATTTTTACAGGAGATACACACACACACACACATATGTAATATACATATTTTTCCTTTTGCATGAAAATGTTGTGATTAAAGCTTAAATGTCATTAGAATCACAAGATAACACAAGTGTCCTCCTTAGCTAAACTAATGAGCCTATTTCCATTTGGATTTGTGCACCCCAATTTTTTTTTCTCTGCAGCCTCAAGGTCCCATTTGCATAGAAAAGTTATGAAATGAAATAAAATCCATGGTCCTCACCACAAAACATGACTTCTGCACAGAAAACATACAGTAGGAAAAGTCTGAACTCTTTAGCAAGTCCTCAAAGGCAAAAAGTGGCATCTGTGGATTCGAGAGGCAAGTATCACCTTGACTCAAATGCTTCATATAACTGCAGAATCCTCACTTTATCCATTTGAAGGAAAACTGTCAACCTGTAGTTTGGATCAATGAAGCCAAGCAAACAGGACAGCTGCCACTTTTGCACGGTTCTCTAAGAAGATGTGTTTTAGTTCTGTCAGATGGCATTAAAAAATCTCCTCTAGGTCTGAGTCGGTTGTCAGAATGATAAATTTCAGAAAAACCAAGCTGCCCACTTCTGACTGTTTTGAACTTCATAGTAGAAAATAATATCAGAATCTTGCCATCTGCTATTTCTACCAAAGCAGGGCAGCTTTCCAAAACTGGTGTCTCATCACAAGTTTATGGGCGAAAAGAATCAAATTTCCTTCCCTTTCCTCCTTCCTTCCTTCCTTCCTTCCTCTTCCTTCCTTCCTTCCTTCCTTCTTCCTTCCTTCCTTCCTTCCTTCCTATCCTTCCTTCCTACCTACCTACCTACCTTTTAACAGTCTCACTGTTGCCCAAGCTGGAGTGCAGTGGTGCTATCACAGCTCACTATGGTCTTGAATTTCTGTGTCCAAGTGATCCTCCCACATAGCTGGGACTACAGGTGTGCACTACGATGCCCAGCTAATTTTTTACTCTTTACTAGAGATGGGGTCTCACTATGTGCCCAGGCTGGTCTTGAACTCCTAGGCTCAAGCAATCCTCTCACCTAGGCCTCCCAAAGTGCTGGGATTACAGGTGTGAGCCGCTACACCCAGCCTAAACTTTTGGAAAACTATACCAAAGCCACTAATTTTTCAGGGTTAGTTATTACCTTCAAATGATGCCTAACTGACATTTCTGACCATCTAAATGAACTTAACTGAAAAAAAATCAAGGGCTATATGAAAATAGCATGTACTGAAAACCTTGATGGGTTCAGAGCAAGAATTTGCTTTTGGTGAAAAGAATTACATGGTTCACTGCTGATGGTTTTAGAATTTGAATCCTAAAGAAGAACTGTTAATATGAGCAGGACTATATCTGTGCATTTATGAAAAGAAATGTCATTGTTTCGAAATACTAGAGAGGAAAAAATTTGATGGTATTTGAACTCCACTGGCCCCATCACAATACACTTCAACATGACATTAATCAATGAGTAAAGTGGAAAGACCTATGAGATTTAAGAGTCTCACTTAATATGGCAATAAAAGATAGTATAAATGAAAATTTCCATTTTCATAGATGCATAAACCTGATTTCCCAAGAAGTCAATGGATGCAAAGAAATATGAGTGAATTTAATGAACAAACACAAAAATATTAGAAAATACTTGCTGAAGACAGATCAGATTGCCATTCTTGGAGATGATGCGGTGGATGGTGAGCCCTTGTCATTAGGATAAATGCATTAGTAGGTGCAGAATTGTAGAAATCAGAAGGAATGTTGATGAAACTGATTTACGTGTTAAGGTAAATTAGTCTTTAAATCTCTCGAAGAAAAAGCAATGAAATCTACGTATAATTATCTGAAAGTGGATAAAATAACAGTATACAGATTGTATGAAAAGTCTCCAAAATGAACAAGTCAGAAAACATCACAAAATTTGAAAGTCAGATTCCAAAATGTCTGCAGAAACATAAAGTCTTAGTAAATTGTACTCCCCCCATCAATATAATGAATGATCAGCAAAGATTGAAGGTGAATTTATCCTGGAAAGAAGAAGGAGAATCTTTCCCAAGCAGCTGAAAAGATCATCTATTCATTCAGGGAACTGAATGCCTATGGAATTCAAGCAAAAATTCTTCCAGCAAGAAAATATCAGAAAGAACTATTGATTTTTAGCAATTATCCTGAGAGGATAAAGCTCATGTTTTTGAAACTTAATGAGAAAACTTGGGGACTTGGTTAACTTAAGAAAATGTATGTATCAGGAAAAAAAATTGAGGGGGAAATTAAAATTTTCAAAAAGTATCTTTATGTTCTTGGTGTTCAAGTAAAGCAAGGATGGGGGATGTGTAAAGGTTCTCACAGAGCTCCAGGAATTCTTTGGATAACTGGATCCCCAAGAAAAATTTAGATTATTCCTCAATTATTTTTTGCATGCAAACAACACAGGGAAAGGATTCCTCCATTAGACCTACTGGGTCCTGACACCAATTTCTCCCCAAATTCAAGACTGACTTACCGTGGTTTCCTCATCCTGGAAGACAATTTTTCGTTAAATCATGAAAGTATCTTTCAGCTTCAGAAATAGAGATGACTCACCATTTGCCAGAGTGCAGTCATGTGACTTCACCTACCCACAAGGGATGCTGGAAAATGTAGTTCAGCTGGGGAACAATGACCCAGTTCCATACACTAGAAATACAGCACTATTGAAATTATTAAGACAGAAAGAAGGGATTTGGGTGGACAACGTGTGCATTCTCTAAGGCTCCGTGTTTTTAGTTAGGTTGAGCAGCCTTGGCTTCATGGTCTTAGACTTCTGAAACAATTCTTTTATTTTTATTTTTATTTTAAGTTCCAGAGTACATGTGCATGCAGGAAGTGCAGGTTGTTACATAGGTAAATGTGTGTCATGGTGGTTTGCTGCATCTATCAACCTATCCTCTAGGTATTAAGCCCAGCATGCATTAGCTATTTTTCCTGATACTCTGCCTCCCCACACTTCACCTGCCAACAGGCCCAGTGTGTGTTTTTCCCCTCCCTGTGTCCATGTGTTCTCATTGTTCAGCTCCCACTTATAAGTGAGAACATGCAGTGTTTGGTTTTCTGTTCTTGGTAAGTTTGCTGAGGATAATGGCTTCCAGCTCCATCCATGTCCCTACAAAGGACATGATCTCATTCCTCTTTATAGCTGCATAGATGATAGATAGATAGATAGATAGATAGATAGATAGATAGATATGCACACACACACGCACGTGTGTGTGTGTGTACCACATTTTCTTTCCCCAGTATATTATTGGTGGGCATTTAGGTTGATTCTGTCTTTGCTATTGTGAATAGTGCTCCAATGAGCATACACATGCATGTATCTTTGTAATAGAATGGTTTATATTCCTTTGGGTATACTCCCAGTAATGAAATTGCTGGGTCAAATAGTATTTCTGGTCTAGATCTTTGAGGAATTGCCACACCATCTTCCACAATGGTTGAACTAGCTTACATTCCCACCAATAGTGTAAAAGTATTTCTATTTCTCCACCATCCCACCAGCATCTGCTGTTTCTTGACATTTTAATAATCACCATTCAGACTGGTGTGAGATGTTATCTCACTGCGGTTTTGATTTGCATTTCTTTAATGATCAGTGATGCTGTGTTGAGCTTTTTTTCATGTTTGTTGCTTTTGAAAACCGTAAGAAATGCCCTATGTATTTCATAGATTGATTTTTTACACTAAGAGAAGCTTGTTTTTTCCCCAGCCCTGGCAGCCTTACTGCCTCCAGGCCACTGAGAATGCTTTTCGCACATTAGTCTTTCTTTCTTTTTTTTTTTTTTCCTTTGTGACAGGTTCTCTCACTCTCTCACCAGGCTGAAGTGCAGTGGTATGATCTCCATTTACTGAAACTTCGACCTCCCTGATTCAAATGATTCTTGTGCCCCAGCTCCCAAGCAGGTGGAATTACAGGCATGCACCACCATGCCCGGCTAATTTTTTGTATTTTTGGTAGACACGGAGTTTCACCATGTTGGCCAAGCTGGTCTCAAACTCCTGACCTCAGGTGATCCACCTGCCTTGGCCCCTCAAAGTGCTAGGATTACAGGCATGAGCCACCGTGCCCAGTCTTCACACATTAAGTCTTACATCCTCAACACATCTTGGAGAGGAAGATCTTCTTAGGAGGCCCAGAGAGGTTGTATAACTTGCCTAAGTGTGCACAGCTTGAAATGGAGAAACCGGGTGGTGAATCTGTAAATTGAGTGTCAGAGTCTGGAATTTAACCCTGGCTAATCTTGCGTACTACCTCTATAGGCAAGCTAAACTAATTCCCCACCATTTTTGTTTAATTAGGGGAAAAACATGTACACAGCATGTGTTAATGCCTATATTCATTCCCTGGAACTGCTATAGCAAAGTATTGCAAACTGAGTGGCCTAAACAATGGACATTTGTTTATTCTTGCACAGTTCTGGGGGCCAGAAGTCCAAAACCAGGGTGTCCACAGGGCTATGCTCCCTCTGAAGTCTCTAGGGAAGGATCTGTTCCAGGGTCCTCTCTTCTTTGGGTAGTTCTCTGGCTTGTAGTAATATCACTCCACAGCCTTCTCCTTGTGTGACTACCTATATCCAAATCCCACATTCTTATAAAGACCCAGGCATGTGGGATTAGGAACTCACCTCACTCCAGCATGACCTCATTTCAATAAACTAATTACCTCTGCAACAGACTTATTTTCAGTAAGGCCACATTCTGAAGTGCCAGGGGTTAGGACTTCAACATATGAATTTGAGGGGACATAATTCAACTCATATCAGTGTGTTAATACTGTGTTTGTGTATGTATGTGTGAGTGTGTGTAGTGTGGTGTGTGGTGTGTTTTTGTGTGTAACTGGATTTCCAATTCCAGTAGTCAAAGGCAAATCAGCAGAATCATACTTTCCTCTCCCCTAAAACCAGAAGAATTTCATATAGTGGTTTATACTTGGACAAAAAAAGTTGTTATTTTTTCACCTGTGTAGAGAAAGTTAAACAAAAATATAGCTCATATATTTGTCATTTTCCGCTTCACCCTATTAAAATTAGTCAGTCTTCTCTTCATTCCATCATGAAGATATTTATCCGTTGACCACCAAATGCATTCAAGTCTCCACAAAGAGGAGGTAAGTGTGGCTTTTAACATTATACAATTCACCCTTGAACAATGTGGGGTAGTGAGGGGAATTGACCCTCTGCACAGTTGAAAGCCCATGTATAACTTTTGACTCTCTGAAAACTTAACTACTCATAGCATACTGGTTGACTGAAAGCCTTACTGATAACAGTTGATGAACACATATTTTGTATATGTATTACATACCATATTATTACAATAAAGTAAGCTAAAGAAAATGTTATGAAGAAAATCATAAGGAAGATAAAATTAATGAATTTACTATTTATTAAGTGGAAGTAGATCACCATAAAGGTCTTCATCCTTATCATCTTCATGTTGAGTAGATGGAGGGTTAGTCCTGCTGTCTCAGTAATGGCAGAGCCAGAAGCAAATTCACATATAGGTGGACCTATGCGTTCAGCCCTGTGTTGTTCAAGGGTCAACTATACAGTCAAGGTTATCCATCTATAAATACATGGAGATGACATCTTATGAAGGCTTTTTTCATCTGTTCAATTCTCACCTTCTCAGCATGAAAACAGAATACCCAACAGGTGGTCCTCGCGACCCCTCAAAGAGAGGTTCCCCAAGCAATCATTATTCAAATATTTTAATTTTAAGTAGGTTGAACATTATCCTTGTCACTTAGGTGAATTTTATCTCATTATTAGGTAACTCTATGAATTTCATATGTTCATAATCTATCTTGAGCTTTAAAAGAGATTTGTTGCATCATATTCACAGCTATGGAGGTTCATAATTTTGGGGCCACTTCTACAGCCATTTCATAAAATTTATTTGTGAAATATAGAAAAAACTATGCAATAATCAAATCCAGTTATTTTTCTTTTACATTTATTTAAAATGATTAAAAATGGTTTATGACAGTTTTAGAAAATGGAATGGATTAAAGGCTAAAAATGTTTAGATTCCATTTAAGTAGGTATGTATGTGTGTATGTAACTAAAAACACAGACTTTTTCACAAGAATTTAATTAAGCTTATGCTGAAACTCTTATAAAGAAAATAGTAATTGAGCATCAGACATCACCACTCCTGAAAACAACCTTCTACAAGAATTGAAAAGTGTTGTAGGACCTAATACTGAAACAGGAAATATGGACTATCTTCAAATTGCACAAATGATGCATGAATCCACATTTGAGCCCCGCAGCTCCGAGATGCCTAATGTGAATGATTAAAGGTATTTTACAAACTGGGGAGCTCTTCCAAGTGCTTTCCACTTTCAACCTTCTCTCTTTGAAGCCCCAATTCATAATGGTGAGCATAAAACATGCATACTTGGAATTTTTATGGGTCCCGTATATACATTCCAGACTGCACATGAATGTCTTAATCTTTGGTTCTGATATTTGTGGCAAAGTCTAAATGTTATATGAACATTAACCTTAGTTTACTCAAACTATACCAATATGCCCAACCATCCTTTTTTCTGTCCCTGCAAGTGTTTCTAAAAGAGAAGGCAAAAGCTGGTATACTTCTTGGATGCCTAAGGATTTAAGATTTCCTACTCTGCTGAATAGAAAAAGTATAAACCAAGGAATGCAATGTTGTTGCCCTAGGAACTAGTACTTACAGACTATCAAAGACTAAAAACACCACAAAAAGGATGAATGCCTGATAATCACCATTTCTGTCTCCTATGTGCCAAAATATATCAAAACCACATGATTTCCTGGAAAAAGTATCCTAAGATTTCCCCAGTTGGTTTTAACACCAGTTGTTTTGACTTAACATTTCAAAATGCAGCCTTATTTTCTTCAGGTAATAATAATTTTATGTGCAGATACATGAAAGCTGAAAGGATGATCAAACCCTGCTTGTGGGTGTCAGAAATAATGCATCCCCACTTCATTTGCAATAATGAATGTTCAATGATTTTTTTTATTTTATTATTATACTTTAGGTTTTAGGGTACATGTGCACAATGTGCAGGTTTGTTACATATGTGTACATGTGCCATGTTGCTTTGCTGCACCCATTAACTCATCATTTAGCATTAGGTATATCTCCTAATGCTGTCCCTCCCCCTCCTCCCACCCCACAACAGTCGCCGGAGTGTGATATTCCCTTCCTGTGTCCATGAGTTCTCATTGTTCAATTCCCACCTATGAGTGAGAACATGTGGTGTTTGGTTTTTTGACCTTGCGATAGTTTACTGAGAATGATGGTTTCCAGTTTCATCCATGAACCTACAAAGGACATGAACTCATCATTTTTTATGGCTGCATAGTATTCCATGGTGTATATGTGCCACATTTTCTTGATCCAGTCTATCGTTGTTGGACATTTGGGTTGGTTCCAAATCTTTGCTATTGTGAATAGTGCCGCAATAAACATACGTGTGCATGTGTCTTTATAGCAGCATGATTTATAGTCCTTTGGGTATATACCCAGTAATGGGATGGCTGGGTCAAATGGTATTTCTAGTTCTAGATCCCTGAGGAATCGCCACACTGACTTCCACAATGGTTGAACTAGTTTACAGTCCCACCAACAGTGTAAAAGTGTTCCTATTTCTCCACATCCTCTCCAGCACCTGTTGTTTCCTGACTTTTTAATGATGGCCATTCTAACTGGTGTGAGATGGTGTCTCATTGTGGTTTTGATTTGCATTTATCTGATGGCCAGTGATGATGAGCATTTTTTCATGTGTTTTTTGGCTCATAAATGTCTTCTTTTGAGAAGTGTCTGTTCATGTCCTCTGCCAACGTTTGATGGGGTTGTTTGTTTTTTTCTTGTAAATTTGTTTGAGTTCATTGTAGATTCTGGGTATTAGCCCTTTGTCAGATGATTAGGTTGCAAAAATTTTCTCCCATTCTGTAGGTTGCCTGTTCACTCTGATGATTTTAAACCACTGAAGAATTTAGCATCTTTGGAACTCAACAATATTCTTCATCTCCCAGAAGCTGATAGCATCCCCTCCGCACCAAGATACTCTGCCTCCCTACTGCTCACTGCTTTGTGCCATCATCATGGTTAAGCATGTGTGTGTTATTGCACTATGAAGTAGCTGAAGATCTCAGAACAGAGAGCCACAGTCTCTTTGTGCAAATGAATGGCCAAACCAACAGATCAAGTAATCATTTTTTTAGAATGCAGGGTCTAGCTGCCTAACTTATCTTTATAACCACATCACATCCAATGAGTTGGGAATGCTTAGTGAGAAAGCTCACGTACTTCACACAGAAGAAAACACTCTTTATGTCATCAAGTTGTGTCAAGAATAAAAGGAAATTTCCACGACAGTGATAAACAGTGTTCTTGTTTTAGTTGTTTTTCCTCTAAGTAATCGGGGATCTTAACATCTTCCAACATTTTCTGGTTCTGAAAGGAAGATTGGAGACAAATGTCATTGTGGGGACAAAAAAATGTCTATTAAACAATTAAAAGAAAACCAAGATCCAACTCTATGTTGTTACAAGAGACTCTTGCTCTATATTTAGCAGAAGGAAGATTAGACAGAAAAAAATGAAGCAGAAATGAAGTTGCACATCTTAAATATATACAATGTTTATTATGCTTTAAAAAAATCTAGAAGAATGAAAAATCAATTTAAAAAAAAGAAAACCAATGTCCAACTGTTTGCTGTCTATATGACACTTGCCTTACTTTCAGCAGAAGGAAATAGATTAGAATAAATTATGCAGAAATGAAGTTGTGCATCTTAAATATATACAATGTTTATTTGTCAACTATACCTTAATAAAGCTGGAAAAATTAAAAATAGAAAACATTTGGGCTGGGCGCGGTGGCTCACACCTGTAGTCTCAGCACTTTGGGAGGCTGAGGCAGGCAGATCACGAGGGCAGGAGATCGAGACCATCCTGGCTAACACGGTGAAACACTGTCTCTACTAAAAATACAAAAAATCAGCCAGGCGTGGTGGTGGGTGTCTGCAGTCCCAGCTACATGGGAGGCTGAGGGAGGAGAATGGTGTAAACCCAGGAGGCGGAGCTGGCAGTGAGCCGAAATCCAGCCACTGCACTCCAGCCTGGGCAACAGAGCAAGACTCCGTCTCAAAAAAAAAAAAAAAAAAACGAAATATTTAAAAACTGTTAAAATCATATCTGGAAATAAATATTTGTTTTCAAAACTTTTTTTTATGTTTTGCCATTTGTTAGGGATTTTGATGATCTTAAATGAATTGAGTAACTTTCTTTTTGGTTAAAACTAATATTTGTAGGAACTTCTTTTTTTGAATATGGCCTTGTTGGTCTTTATAACTTCTGAAGTGGTGTTGTCATTTTCTCCACTTTACAAAATAAAAGCAAAGTCTGATTCTTCAAAGTCCACATCAAGTGACAGACATCTGCTTCTATCTAGGTAGCTCTGTTACTACAACTCTTTACCTACAAAGTGTGCAAGCTTCAGTGTATGGCCTCAGCATGTATACAGTTCCACAGGTTGTGCACTGCATCACATCACCATGGATATGGTTAGTATACCATGCACATCATCCTTTAGGAGAGAGAGAAAATTCATGACCTAACTAAGGAGAGGTGGACGACTGGGTACCATCAGCAGCAGCCTGGAACCTTAGAGTCAAGTTCACAGAACTCTGAGCCCCATTTGATACCAAACCCATATATAGTGCTGTCATACACATATTTCTTAGATAATATAAAGGCTTTACAGCCAGCGAGGTGATATAGGTCCAGGATCCACATAAATGTCACTGTCCACCTTGAAGAGATCTCCCTAAGATCAGCTCACTCTGTCTGCATCCTCCTTTCTGATCTCAGGAACTTAAGGGAGGGAAAGATAAATTTGGTGCTTGGGAATACTTGGTGAGAGTATCATTAAAGTACAGTGGAGAAAATAGACAAAATACTTACCAGGTAGCCAAAAGGCATGAAAGAGCTTCAAGACATTACACCTCTTTAGAAAAACGTGGTTCCACCTCAAATGGGGCAGGCATCATCCACGTTTTTAAAACTACACCTATTTCAGAAACTCAACTGGCCTCCATGCCAGTGATTTTCCTTATAAAATATTGCACTAAAATATATTTGTCTTGATTATTGAGTTTGTGGGTGACCCCTGTCCCCCGCCCTTACATTTTGTGCTTGTGGAGATGGGTGCCTCTCTCTTACTCAGTTTCAGCCATCGGTTAACAAAGGCTTACAAATCACTGCCACGAAGGCTGCTGAACGTGGTGTTCGTTAATGATGGCGGCTATGTTGGGTGAAAGAGTGTTGTCACTGAACCGAAGAATCTGCTCTCAGGTTGCCAGGAAAATAAGGCAGTTTTTCAGAAACTCAGTTTCCTCCTAAAATTTCAGGATGGGGCATAACGTAGATGGAGGCTCAGGCCAAACAGAGGTTCATTAGCTAATGGTTGATACTGCCCATTCACCAGCAGAGAGCGCGCATGGGAAGGTTTTAGGATTTTTGAGGCCAAATGCAAATCCTAAAGCAAACACCATAGGAATGGGCATCCCTTTCTGGTTTCCTTCAGGGACACAAAGAAGGTATGAGTTAGAGGCCGATTGGCAAACTCCAGACAGATTCTGATGTGAGTGGCCTGTGGTTTAAACCAAATCTCCAGGGACCCCAGTTAAAGATCTGAGTCACACTTTTGGCTATAAAACAATCCCTGACTGCTGTTTCAGAGATTTCTTTAGGGCATCCTCTGCTCTCAAATCCCAAGTGATTCTTCAAACCCAGGAATGTGGAGCCAGCATTGAACCAGGAAGCCACAGCAGATCTTTCGTTTCCCCTATGGTCTGAGCTCAGCTTCAGAATTCCAGAGAGAGGCTTATAATTTAGTGTTTCAGTAGTTTTCTTTGCGGGTGGGGTTCTGTGGAAAACATTCACATTCAACCCAGATATTTTTCCTGACTCACCTGTGATGAAAATTTCACTGAATACAAAACAGAACTATATTTGGTTAGTTCAATCAACCATCATGATTTAGTCCTGCAATGTAGGTTAGTAATTTTTTGTTTCTTTTTTTCCTTTTTTCTCCCCCTCTTTTACATTAGACAGATAATGTGCCAGTGTCATTGTAACAAGGTTTAGAGGAAGGTACAGCCTACATCTGACCATGAAAACCCAGTCATTGGCCAGGCGCAGTGGCCCACGCCTGTAATCCCAGCACTTTGGGAAGCCAAGGCAGGCAGATCATCACTTGAGGTCAGGAGTTCAAGAACAGCCTGGCCAACATGGGGAAACCCCATCTCTACAAAAAAGACGCAAATTAGCAGGCATGGTGGTGCATGCCTGTATTCCCAGCTCTTCAGGAGGCTGAGGCAAGAGAATCTCTTGAACCCAACCCAGGAGGCGGAGATTGCAGCGCGCCAAGATCGGGCCACTGCACTCCAGCCTGGGCAACAGAGTGAAACTCTGTCTCAAAAAAAAAATAAATTTTAAAAAATCACATTATTAGGCAAGTTATGTATATTGAACTTAACCAAGAATAACTTTGCTGGTGACAGACATCCAAAAGTAATTTTTAAAATAAAAAATCAGGCATAATAACAAGGAAAACAATGTTTAGAGCCAAAGTTACCATGAGTCCTGAAACAATTTCTCCTAGTGTTTAGTTTGAAATAACTGGCTACGATTTCATACCCAGCAGTGTCACCACCACCATGGATACAATGGAAGACACGATTTTTGCTACCATATTGCCTGCAGGAGTGGAGAAAAAGCAATCTTATCTGAGAAAAAAACATGGCTGTAGGAAAACTGCTTAAATCTTAGGTTGATCCAAAAGTTATTACAGTTTTTGCCATTGAAAATAATGACAAAAACTGCAATAACTTTTGCACCAATCTAATAACTTCTCCATCACATCCCTTCCCACCCTTGTATCCACAGAAAAAGAGAAAGTTAATTAAAAAAAATCCTTAGGAAGTAATTCTGTTTTCACAAAGAGCCAAGCTTGTCAACCACATTTTACCACTGAAGATATCCAAGGCCAGGATTTGCACAGACGAGGCATTTGGCATTTTTGTTTGTTGAACTCAATTCATGTATGCCTTTTAATTAATTTTATTTATTTATTTATTTATTTATTGAGAAGGAATCTTGCTCTGTTGCCCAGTCTGGCATACAGTGGCATGATCTCAGCTCACTGCAATCTCCACCGCCCGTGTTCAAGTGATTCTCCTGCATCAACCTCCCAAGTAGCTGGGACTACAGGTTTATGCCATCATGTCCAGCTAATTTTTGTATTTTTAGTAGATGCAGGGTTTCACCATGTTGGCCAGGCTGGTCTCGAACTGATTTCAGGTGATCCACTCACCTGGGCCTCCCAAAGTGCTGGGATTACAGGAGTAAGACACCATGCCTGGCCTGATTTAAATTTTTTAGAGATGAGGTCTCACTATGTTGCCTAAGCTGGTCTTGAACTCCTCGGCTCAAGTGATCCTCTTGCCTCAGCCTCCTGAGTAATTGGGATGACAGGCACATGTCAAAACAATTTCATGCCTTTTTAGACGTAGAATGCTCACTCATGCAAAAATATCATTCAACTAAAAACTGCCAGATAGGCTAGCTTTCAAAGGCATGCTGGAACTCTAGACCCAAGCACATAGTAGACACAAGCATCTTCAATGCCTCTATGGCAAATTAATCTAGAGCTTCAGTACTCCAGCACAAAGAACAAGAAGGAGCTTGATATGGCAAAAATCAACACTTCCAAAGGGAAAAAATGTGGCCATTTGAAATAGCCACCCCTTTCCATGCATGTCTTTCTTCAGACTGGGTTGAACATCGGGGCCAATGCATGGCATGGCATAGGTGAGGGACACAAGGCTGCTTCATGAATGAGGCTGCTATGTTGGGGGGAAGAGTGTTGTCACTGAACACAAGAACCTGCTCTATAGCTGATGCTGCCACTCAGTGCACCCTACCTCCTGGGAGAGACAGCCCTCTCTTCTGCCCCTCCCTATGTGCACACACTCCATAGTATGATTTCAGTGTTCACCATCCAGAGGTGGAGCTGCATCTTCATTCTGAGAATCCAGGCTTTCACCAACAGAATGTCACACAGGTGAAGACACAGTGGCTCTAAGCCCAGGCACGCTTCTCCTTCATGCTCTTGGTACCCTGCCTGGTCTGTGGTGTGTGATGAAGGCTGGCCTGGCTTCCTGGAGGGATATGAGAGTCCACATGAAGCTGAGATGAACCATTCCACCTAAGGCCCCAAATACATAAGATGACCCAGGAAACATGGTCAAAGCGCTGGCTACACCTACAGCTGACTGCACACAAAAGTAGTAGTTCAGAAGATACCAGGAGGACCACAAGAATGGTTTCAGCCCAAATTGCTGACTCACATAATCATGAACATAGTAAATGGTGGTTATTTCCAGCCACTAAGTTTTGGGGTATTTTGTGACACAGCATAGCTGACTGATACATACCTTTTCCTCTCTCTCTTCTCTTACAAATCAATCAAGTACAATCAATTGTAATTACCAAGTAGTCATCCAAGCTGACTGCTTCTCTTTGCCTCCCTTGCCCAGGCTTTAATTCAGCCTTTCGTCATTTCCAGAGGGTACTCAACTGGTCTGAAATGGGGTCTCCCTGGGCCTTAGTGAGTCCCCTCAGGTCCATTCTTCACCTACACATCCAAAAGGGGCAGGCTTTTTCCCATGAAGTTTCTATGAAATGCAGACTTCACCTCTGCTAACCTGGTGGTCTTTCCTTGTCACCGCTGCATCCTTCCCTGGTTCCTGTTGCATTCCACACTCTGGCTACACAATCTCTGGTATCCTCATATGTGTATCCAGCTCTACCTAGCACACTATCTTCCCTGACACTTCACTCTTCTGGGCACCTCCCACCCATATTTTGGGGATTGGTTTGGATATTGTTCTCTCCAGGAAGCCCTACCTCCCTCACCCCCCAGTCTAGGAGTATCCCTTCTGCCTTGCTACAGTATCCCATATGTTCCAGCAAATTATTCATCAGATTTGACTGCAATTACTTGTTTATTTGCCTTGCCCTTTCCATCTCTGGATCTCACTTTACACCACAGAGAGAAAAAGGAGAATCAATAAATTTTTCTAAGGATGCCAACATATCCCAAAAATATTGATACTAGTATTCTGCATGTTCATTGAAAGGTAGAGGTCACCTTCAATCACTTTCTCCGCCCCCATAATTGAAAACTCACTAGAGTCTTGGGGTTGAGTGTGTTTACTCTTAACTTTAACTCAAGCAGATGTCAGCCCAAATCTCTGAGAGTATGACTCTTAGGGAAGGGGGTAACCTGTTCTCCCAGCAACACAGGACACAAAGTCAGCCTTCTGGGCTTCAAGTTCTCCCTCCTTTGACCTGAGATGGGATTGACAGTGCACTCTGATGGCTTCCTTGGGCAGAATGTTCATAACTTCCTTTCTTCTGTCCTTCTTGGGTTTCAAGTTAATGCTGATCAAAGAAAGGGGAGTAATGGTGGTACTGGGAGAAATGCAATAGTCTCAGCACTCATTCACAGCCTTACTCTGAGAGCTAAGGGGCATCTTCTGCAGCGAAAACCAATGCTTGCCTCTCCTTTCTCTGAACTTTGATTGGTCCTGTGCTGAAGGTCAGATATTTTTATTCGGAAGCTACTTTATATACATACAAAGTGTGAGTGCTCTATGAAAGTTGTGAGATTGGGAAACAGAAGCCCACACAGTTCCTCCCAGCACTGATTTAGGAGAGTGTGCTCTTATTAAAGGTTGGGACCAGGTAAGTCAATCAGTTACCTTCTGGATCGCCATATGTTGAATGGTTATCTCCACTTGTAAATGGAAAAGGATGCTTGTGTATATTCAGCAGAGCTTACGGAGTGCCTTTTATTGCTGGGCACTGTTGAGGATATGATTATGAACACAGCACACAGATCACTGTTTTCAGGGAATTTACATTCTTGTGCACAGAGGGGGACAGTCAAGCAGCTTAAGGAGGAGGAATGTGAATGTGTATGCCATGTCTAATGGTCATTAGCGGAACGGGGATGATACTGGGGAGAGGGAGATGCAGCTTTAATTTCAGTATTGGGGAGTCTACGTACATGCGCATGCAAAACACACACAGGCTGACAACCCCATGGACACACACACGCCATTCATACACACATATGCACGTGCAACACACACTGACATGCATAAATGTGTGTGCACATGCATACACACATGCTGCATGCAACAAGCATGTGCAACACAGACAAGCATGCATACACATGTGCATGCACACATATGCATTTAGACATGTGCAACACCTAAATACAAATGCAACACAGAAACACACAAGCACTCAATGCACACATCCACACATATGCACATCCCACACATACCCACATACACACACATGCACATACCACAAACACAGGCAACAAAAGCACATATAAAGTGCAATTTGCCTAAACACACACATGTACACGTGTGCATATGCACACACTGTGTGCACGTTAACACATGTATGCAAAACATGCATGTACATGCAAATATGCACACACAAACATTCGTGTTTGTATGTGCATGCCTGTACACACACATGTATACACACAATCCACATGCACAGATGCACATTATATATTCATGCAGTATGCATATGCACCACACGAGCACACCCAGATGCACCCTCCTGCATCTATTCACATGCACACATGTGCTTGCACACCCCTAAATGTGTGCATGTGAATGGACACACATGGGAAACATGCAATACATATGCAACCCAAGCACAAACATGCACACATGCAAAATCCACAAGCACATGCCAACATATCTGTGCACATACACAAACATGCAGGTGCTCAGTCCACATGTGTGCACACACTTGCACACGAAATCCACGTGCACTTATGCACATGATTACAAAATCCACATGCACATGTGCACATGCATGCGCACAAAATACACAAAGCATAACTGTGTGTGAACACATATGCATACACACATGCACCCAATAACAGCTGTAAGTGGGCCATAGTTCCTTTCAATAAATTAAGTCCTCTGGGCATGCACAACATCTTCCCCCAGCATGAATGATCAAGGAAAATGCAAATTAAAGACCCGAATGGCCAGTCAGTTGTTGTGCATTGGAAAAAAGCACCAGCTTCCCATCAGTGCAGACAGTGTGTTAGTTATTTGCAAATGGACAGTTTTGCCTCACATATTCTGTAAGACATAATTCCTTTACCATAAATATTTCCATAACAAGAGGTGGGTCTATAGCCCCTTCTTCCTGCAAGATAGAAAAGAGACAATGAAATGCTAGATATTGCTTGGGAAGTCTACATGATCTTACAGAAGCAAGCAGGTCAGCAAACCTGAAGCAAGATGCTCTTAAAGGCTGCAGAGATTCCAATGGCTCTCCCAAGGCCAGGGAAGATGCACAGATAGCGTCTGGCCCCTGTTTACTGTTTACACTGGTAGCTGAAGGTGCATTAGATGCACATCCCTGAGGGTCTGGAGGCCTGACATAGATGGGCAAATGTGTTTTCTTGGGCATAAAAAAAAATGCCAGCAAATGTTGGTTAAATAAAGAGAATAGGATGAAAATGCAGGCCATAAGTAGTAATCATAACCTATTTAAAAAAAGAGTTTATCCAGGTTAGGTGTGGTGGCTCACACCTGTAGTCCTACCACTTTGGGAGGCCACGGCGGTAAGACCACTTGAGCTCAGTTGGAGCCCAGTGGGAGAAACATTGCAAGACTCCATTTCTACTAAAGATAAAATTTGAAAAAAAATTAGCTGTGTGTGGTGATGTGCACCTATAGTCTCAGCTACTTGGGAGACTGAGGCAAAAGATTGCTTGAGCCTAGGAGGTGGAGGCTGCAATTATCTATGATCACATCCCTGCACTCCAGGCTGTGCTACAGAGTGAGATTTTGTCTCAGAAAAACAACAACAAAAAAGTTTTTCTATGTTTTTCTAATGTGTTAAGAGCAATTTTTTAAAATACAGATTTGAGATTTTTAAAACTAATTGTTTGTGCTGATTTTGAAGTGGAATGAGTTATGTGGATAATGGGTTCTACAGGCTGAACTATATCCCTCTCCAAATTCCCAGGTGGCAGTCCTAACCCCCAGGGCATCAGACTGTGACTGTATTTGAACACAATGTCTTTAGAGAGGTGATTAAAATAAAATGAGGTCATAGGCTGGGCCCTAATCCAATAGGACTACAGTCCTTATAAGAAGAGGAGATGAGGACACAGACAGACACAGAGGGACGACCCTGTGAGGACACAGGGAGAAGATGGTGTCTACAAGCCAAGGAGAGAGGCCTCTCGGGTGGAACCAACTCTGCTTATACCCTGGGCTTGGACTTTTGGCCTCCAGGACTGTGGGAGAACCAATGTCTGTTGTGTGTAAGCCACCCAGTCAATAGTATTCTGCGATAGCAGGCTGAAATGGACTAAGACATCTCATAAGAAGAGGAGATTGGAACACAAACACATACAGAGGGATGACCCTGTGAGGTCAGAGGGAGAAGATGGCATCTCCAAACCAAAGAGAGAGGCCTCAGGAGGAACCAGCCCTGCCCACACCTTGATCTTGGACCTCCAGCCTCTAGGACTGTGGGAGAATCAATGTCTGTTGTGTATAAGCCACCCAGTCCATAGTATTCCGTGATAGCAGCCTGAAATGGACTGAGACATCTCGTAAGAGCAGCAGATTTTAACACAGACACACACAGAAGGACGACCCTGTGAGGACACAGGGAGAAGACGGCATCTCCAAGCCCAGGAGAGAGGCTTCAGGAGGAACCAGCCCTGCCCACACCTGGATCTCAGACTTCCAGCCTCCAGAACTGTGGGAGAATCAATGTCTGTGTTTTAGGCCTCCTGGGCTGTGGGACTTCATAGTGGTGGCCAGAGCAGATGCATAAAGGGCTGTGATTTGAATTGTACTGAATGAACATAGCACTTGGAGGGGACCAAATAGGTTCTCAGGGAAACGTGCTCCTTTCCCGTAAGACACTGACTTGTAAATAGCTCACATTCTCAACTGGGCCACCCCATGAGGTCTGGCACTGTTATCAAACCCTGGGAATGCAGGTGATGACAAGAGGGGGATTTGGAAGGATTTTGTGATGAAGACCTTGTTTCTTGAGCACACACTTTTGTTTTTGTTTTGTTTTGTTTTCTGTTGTTTTTGAAATGGATTTTTGCTCTTGTTACCCAGGCTGGAGTGCAATGGAGCAATCTCGGCTCACAGCAACCTCTGCCTCCCAGGTTCAAGCAATTCTCCTGCCTCGGCCTCGTGGATAGCTGGGATTACAGGCACACGCCACCAGGTCCGGCTAATTTTTATTTTTTGAGATGAAGTCTCGCTCTTGTCCCCCAGGCTGGAGTGCAATGGCATAATCTCGGCTCACTGCAACCTCCACCTCCCGGGTTCAAGCAATTCTCCTGCCTCAGCCTCCCAAGTAACTGGGATTACAGGTGCCCGCCACCATGCCCGGCTAGTTTTTATATTTTTAGTAGAGACGGGGTTTCACCATGTTGGCCAGGCTGACTTTGAACTCCTGGCCCCAGGTGATCCATCTGCCTCAGCCTCTCAAAGTGCTGGGATTACAGGTGTGAGCCACTGTGCCTGGCTAATTTTCATCTTTTTAGTAGAGACAGAGTTTCACCATGTTGGCCAGGCTGGTCTCGAACTCCTGACCTCGTGATCCGCCCATCTCTACTAAAAATACAAAAATTAGCCAGGCGTGGTGGCACAGGCCTGTAATCCCAGCTAATCAGGAGGCTGAGGCAGGAGACTCACTTGAACCTGGGAGGCGGTGGTTGCAGTGAGCCGAGCTTGTGCCACTGCACTCCAACCTGGGTGACAAGAGCAAGACTCCATCTCAGGTGGGGCGTGGTGGCTCATGCCTGTAATCCCAGCACTTTGGGAGGCCAAGGCAGGCGGATCACGAGGTCAGGAGATCGAGACCATACTGGCTAACACAGTGAAACCCCGTCTCTACTAAAAAAATACAAAAAATTAGCTGGGTGTGGTGGTGGGCACCTATAGTTCCAGCTACTTGGGAGGCTGAGGCAGGAGAATGGCGAGAACCCGGGAGGCGGCGCTTGCAGGGAGCCGAGATCGTGCCACTCCACTCCAGCCTGGGTGACAGAGCAAGACTCCATCTCAACAAAAAAAAAGAAAGAAAGAAAGAAAGAAAGAAAAAGAACGTCTGTCTTAGCCATCACAGGGCTCAAGATATTTCATAAATGACCTGTACAAAGATGTTAAAGGCAATAATTTTTTTTTTTTTTTTGAGATGGAGTCTCGCTCTGTCACCCAGGCTGGAGTGCAGTGGCATGATCTTGGCTCACAGCAACCTCTGCCTCCCAGGTTCAAGCGACTCTCCTGCCCCAGCCTCCTGAGTAGCAGGGATTACAGGCACACACCACCACGCCCAGCTAATTTTTTGTATTTTTAGTAGAGACGGGGTTTCACCATGATGGCCAAGCTGGTTTTGAACTCCTGACCTCAAGTGATCCACCCACCTCAGCCTCCCAAAGTGCTAGGATTACAGGAGTGAGGCGCCGCGCCCAGCCAGTGAAAGGCAATATTCTGTCACATTTTGCTGGTCACCGAAAGCTAGAAACACATCAGCTATTTCTCTGGGGTTTATCTCTGATCGGCCACTTAGAAAACTTGAGGAAATGACTTTATATATAAACTGTAAGGATCTTGACTGGTTATCAAGGTCAACAACCTTGGTTTGATAAGCAGGACCAAAGCATAAGAATATCTAGACTTCTGGAATTATTTTCTCCTAATTTAGAAGGATAATTTATCCATTAAAACAAACTCTCTGGGAAAAAAACTCTTATAAGAAATTCATTCATCCATTCATTCATTTTGAGACAGAGTCTCACTCTGTCACCCAGGCTGGAGTGCAGCGGTGCGATCTCAGCTCACTGCAACCTCCACCTCCCGGGTTCAAGCGACTCTCCTGCCTCAGCCTCCCAAGTAGCTGGGACTACAGGCACCCACCACCATGCCCAGCTGATTTTTGTATTTTTAGTAGAGACGGCGTTTCACCATTTTGGCCAGGCTGGTCTCGACCTCCTGACCTTGTGATCATCCACCTGCCTTGGCCTCCCAAAGGGTTGGGATTACACACTTGGGCATGGTGGCTCACACCTGTAATCCCAGCACTTTGGGAGGCTGAGGAAGGCAGATCACCTGAGGTCAGGAGTTCAAGACCACTCTGGTTAACATGGTGAAACCCCGTCTCTACTAAAAACAGAAAAATTAGCTGGGCGTGGTGGTGGACACCTGTAATCCCATGTGCTTGGGAGGCTGAGATGGGAGAATCAGTTGAACCAGAGAGGTGGAGGTTGTGGTGAGCCATGGTCACACTGTTACACTCCAGCCTGGGCAACAAGAATGAAACTCTATGTCAAAAAAAAAAAAAAAGAAGTTAGAGAATGAAAAGCAAATTAAAGTTAAAAGAAATTCAAGCTAAAGTGAAACCCTGCAGTAATAGACAGTAAAAACCAATGAATAAAAGGCTGGGTGCGGTGGCTCACACCTGTAATCCCAGTACTTTGGGAGGCCGAGGTGGGCAGATCACCTGTGGTCAGGAGTTCGAGACCAGCCTGACCAACATGGCGAAATCCCATCTCTATAAAAAATACAGAAATTAGCCGGGCATGGTGGTGCACAACTGTAATCTCAGCTACTCAGGAGGTTGAGGCAGGAGAATTGCTTGAATCCGGGAGGCAGAAGTTGCAGTGAGCCAAGATCACACTATTGCACTCCAGCCTGGGCAAGAGAGTGACACCCCGTCTCCAAAATAAAAACAAACAAACAAAAAAAAGAAAATGAAAAAATAAGATAAACAATGAATGAAACTGGAAATCGTAATTGGCGCTGTTGATCCCAGCATGTGAGTTTCATCAAAACACCACACTTGGTGTCTGTGTCACGATCGTCCCTGCCTGTGAGGTTGTATTACTGTTTTGCAAGATGCTGCATTACAGGGAACTTGGCGATGGGTACAGGGATGTCTCTGAGTCATTCCTGACCACGGCATGAGACTCTGCCATGAGCTCATCATGAAAAGTTTCCCTGAAGGATGGCATGCTGACATTGTGTGTCTGTCCCCCCACCCCCCTCCCCAAGTGGCACGTGGATTTTGTCTCCAGCTCTTACCCTCCTTTGTTTGCAGCAGACAGGGCATGGCAATCAGGAGCAGCGTGAGCCAAAGGAGGACCATCGGGAACGCAGCTCCCAAACGCAGGACAGAGGTGCCTGCTGGAGGAGAAACGAGAGTCAGGCAGTGGGGACTGGCTGTGAAACTGGGTTGCAGGTATTGAAGGATGTTTGACCCTTCTGGAGCCTGGTGCTCACAGCAAAAGGAGCTGCTTCTGGAGGGAAAGTGGTGGTGAGTGTGCATATGTGTGTGTGTGCAAATGTGACTTTGCACATGCATGCATGTCAGAGTGTGCTTGTACATGTGTGCATTGTGTGCACGAATATCCGTGTGTGTGTGTACTTGGGTCTATGTGTGTGCATGCCTGTGTGTAGCCATGTCTGTTTGCACATTTGCACATGACTGCATGCATGTCCGTGCACACATGGGTACTGTGTACATGTGTCTATGTGTGTGTGCTTGCACCTGTGTACATTTTTGTGCCCGTGTGTATCTGTGTGCACACATATGTGTTTGTGTGGTTTTTTTCCTGACAGAGTCTCGCCCTTGTTGTCCAGACTGGAGTGCAGTGGTACCATCTCGGCTCATTGCAACCTCTGCCTCCCAGGTTCAAGCGATTCTCCTGCCTCAGCCTCCTGAGTAGCTGGGATTACAGGAACACGCCACCATGCCTGGCTAATTTTTGTATTTATTTATTTATTTATTTTGAGACAGAGTTTTGCTCTTGTTGCCCAGGCTGGAGTACAATGGCGCAATCTCAGCTCACCGCAACCTCAGCCTCCCAGGTTGAAGTGATTCTTCTGGCTCAGCCTCCCGAGTAGCTGGGATTACAGGCATGTGCCACCACGCCTGGCTAATTTTGTATTTTTAGTAGAGACGGGGTTTCTCCATGTTGGTCAGGCTGGTCTCGAACTCCTGACCTCAGGTGATCCGCCCACCTCAGCCTCCCAAAGTGCTGGGATTACAGGCATCAGCCACCGTGCCCAGCCTACTTTTTGTATTTTTTAGTAGAGATTTCACCATGTTGGCCAGGCTGGTCTCAGACTCCTGCTTCAGGTGATCCACCCGCCTTTTCCTCGCAAAGTGCTGAGATTACAGGTGTGAGCCACCATGCCCGGCTGTGTTTGTGTGTTTTCATGCATGCAGATACACACAGTGTTTGTGTGTTTGAATGCGTATGTATCTATGCATGCATTCCATGTGTACACAGGTGCATACACAAATATACATGCATGAGAGTCTGCCTGTGTGCATGCATGTATGTGCCTAAAAGTGCATATTTGTTTACGTGCATATGTGAATGTATGTGTACAAATGTGTTTGCAGGCTGAGGCCGGAGGACCACTGGAGCCTGGGAGTCAACACCAGTCTGGGCATCTCTACAAAAAACTTGGGCTATGTGTGGTAGGTCATGCCTGTAAACCCATCACTTTGGGAGGCCGAGGAGGGTGGATCGCTTGAGGCCAGAAGTTTGAGACCAGCCTGGGCAACATAGGGAGACCCTGTCTCTACTAAAAAATACAAAAATTAGCCGGGCGTGGTGGTGCATGCTTCTAATGCCAGTTACTCGGGGAATTGCTTGAATGTGGGAGGTAGAGGTTGCAGTGAGCCAAGATGTTGCCACTGCATTCCAACCTCGGTGACAGAGCGAGATTCTGTCTCAAAAAAATTTTTTTTAAATTAAAAATTAGCCAGGTGTGGTGATGTTCAGCTGTGGTCCCAGCTATTTCAGGAGACTGAGAGAGGAGGATCGCTAAGCCAGGGAGTTTGAGGCTACAGTGAGCCGTGATCATGCCTCTGCACTCCAGTCTGGGCAAAGGAGCAAGATCCTGTCTCAAAAATTTAAAAAGGAGGCCAGGCATGGTGGCTTACATCTATAATCCCAGCACTTTGGGAGGTCGAGGAGGGTGGATCACCTGAGGCCAGGAATTCAAGACCAGCCTAGCCAACATGGTGAAACCCTGTCTTTACTAGAAATACAAAAATTAGCTGGGCACAGTGGCGGGCACCTGTAATCCCAGCTACTAGGGAGGCTGAGGCAGGAGAATCGCTTGAACCCAGGAGGTGGAGGTGGCAGTGAGCCAAGATCACGCCACTGCACTCCAGCCTGGGTGACAGAGAGAGACTCCATCTCAAATAAATAAAATAAAATAAATAAAATAAAATAAAATAAAATAAAAAGACTGGGCATGGTGGCTCATGCCTCTAATCCCAGCATTTTGGCAGGAGAATTGTTTGAACCCAGGAGGTGGAGGTTGCAGTGAGCCAAGATCATGCCACTGCACTCCAGCCTGGGTGACAGAGTGAAACTCCGTCTCAAAAAAATAAAATAAATAAAAATAAGCTGAGCATGGTGGTGGGCGTCTGTAATTCCAGCTGCTTGGTAGGCTGAGGCAGGAGAATCACTTGAACCTGGGAGGCGGAGGTTGCAGTGAGCCGAGATCATGCCACTGTACTCCAGCTTGGGTGACAGTCTAAGACTCAGTCTCAAAAAATAAGTAAAATAAGGATCTAAAGGATCTCCGTCACCAGGGGGCGAAGGAAGCTTTGCAATTTTCTTCCCAGACATCTGCAAACCTCTCCAAAGTCTTTTCTCTCCTTTCTCTCAGGAGGGGCTATGGGCGGCTCAAGGGGAGTGGGGCAAAGTCCAACAGCCTGGGGGGAAGTGGAGAAGGTGCAACCACACTTTGGCTAACTACTGCTGTGTCCCACTGACCAGTGGAGAGAAAAGTTCAGCTTCAGCCTGGCGTGGTGGCTCACACCTGTAATCCCAGCACTTTGGGAGACCGAGGCGAGCAGATCACGAGGCCAAGAGATTGAGACCATCCTGGCCAACATGGTGAAACCCCGTCTCTACTAAAAATACAAAAATTAACGCTGGGCATGGTGGCTCACACCTGTAATCCCAGCGCTTTGGGAGGCCGAGGCGGGCGGATCATCTGAGGTTGGGAGTTCGAGACCAGCCTGACCAATGTGGAGAAACACCGTCTCTACTAAAAATACAAAATTAGCCTGGCATGGTGGCGGGTGCCTGTAATCCCAGCTACTTGGGAGGCTGAGGCAGGAGAATCACTTGAACCCGGGAGGTGGAGTTTGCAGTGAGCCAAGATCACGCCATTGCACTCCAACCAGGGCAACAAGGGTGAAACTCTGTCTCAAAAAAAGGAAAAAAAAATTGGCCAGGTGTGGTGGCAGGTGCCTGTAGTACCAGCTACTGGGGAGGCTGACAGGAGAATCCCTTGAACCTGGGAAGTGGAGGTTGCAGTGAGCCGAGATTGTGCCACTGCACTCCAGCCTGGGTGACAAAGTGAGACTATGTCTCACAAAAAAAAAAAGAAAAAAAAGAAAAGAAAAAAATTAGCCAGCCATGGTGGTGCATGCCTGTCATCCAAGCTACTAAGGAGGCCGAGGTGGGAGGATTGTTTAAGCCTGGGATGTTGAGGCTGCCATGAGCCAAGAGGTGCCATTGCACTCCATCCTGGGCAAAGGATCTTCCTAGCAGTCACTTTCTTTCCGTCAATAGAATTCCTCTTTTCCCACTCCAGGAGAGAAGATCCAAGCCCCAACAGAATTTCTCTTCTTCCTCTTCTTCCACTCCAAAAGCCTGTTTTTCCAGGATGGCAGCCCCATTCTTTCTGTAACCACAGGATGGTGTACAAGCTTGTACGTCCCTGGGAGCGTGGGTCTTTGTTCTGAAGGCTCCTGTGCATACACGTTACAGAAATTTGCATGCCTTGGCCAGGCACGGTGGCTCACGCCTGCAACCCCAGGACTTTGGGAGGCCGAGACGGGCAGATCACCTGAGGTCGGGAGTTCGAGACCAGCCTGACCAACGTGGAGAAACCCCGTCTCTACTAAAAATACAAAATTAGCTGGGCATGGTGGTGCATGCCTGTTATCCCAGCTACTTGGGAGGCTGAGGCAGGAGAATCGCTTGAACCCAGGAGGCGCAGGTTGTGGTGATCTGAGATCGTACCACTGCACTCCAGCCTGGGTGACAAGAGCAAGACTCCATCTCAAAAAAAAAAAAAATGCTGGGTGCGGTGGCTCACGCCTGTCATCCCAGCACTTTGGGAGGCCGAGGCAGGCGGATCATAAGGTCAGGTTCGAGACCATCCTGGCTAACACGGTGAAACCCTGTCTCTACTAAAAATGCAAAAAAAGTTAGTCGGGCATGGCGGTGGGCACCTGTAGTCCCAGCTACTCGGGAGGCTGAGGCAGGAGAATGGCGTGAACGTGGGAGGCAGAGCCTGCAGTGAGCTGAGATTGTGCCTCTGAACTCCAGCCTGGGCGACAGAGCCAGAGTCCATCTTAAAACAAAAAGAAAGGAAGAAAATATGCATGTCTTGTTTCTTAGTAATCTATCTGGTTCATTGTTAGTGATTATTCAGCAAACCGTTAGGGGGGAAAGCGTGTTGGCCCCACGCCCTCAATGCCCCTGTGTCTGGGGCATCAGCTGCTGGTTTTGTGTTCACACAGGAAGACAGAATTAGGGAACTTGCTCCCCACGGCATGACTCAACAGGATGAGAGATGCAGGCATGGGTGTAGGAGGTGGTGGTGCTGTTGATCTCATTCAGAACAGCCCAGGTGTTGGGGAGCCCCATGACGCCAGTGTTCCCTCCCGCGTGGATGGGCAGGGGCTGAACGTGAGTCTCCAGGGCTCTTCTCGGGCCAGCCCATCTCCAGGAGATACCTTTCTCCTGTCCCTTGTTAGACGCTGTGCACTGAAGACCTAGCCTTACCCAAAGGGGAGTCTTGCCTTGGGTCTTGGCTGGAGGGTGGTGATCCCTCAGCTCCTGGAATGGCCCCTGGTAGTATCTTTGCTGGCCTGGGGGCTTTGGATGGTTCACGGTCTAACAATGTGATTTAAGGTGAGGGTCTTGGAACAAGTGAGATCAGTTCCAACTTCCAGGAGGGAGCCTGAGAAATAGCAGATAGATTCCAGCTATCTATCTGTCTGTCTGTCTATCTGCCTATCTATCTATCTATCTATATCTATCTATCTATCTATCATCTATCTATCTATCTATCTATCATCTATCATCTATCTATCTATCTATCTATCTATCATCTATCTATCTATCTACCTATCTATCTATCTATCTATCTATCAATCTATCATCTATCTATCAATTATCTATCTATCTATCTATCTATCATCTATCTATCTAATCTATCATCTGTCATCATCTATCTATGTATGTATCTATCTATGTATCTATGTATCTGTCTATGTATCTATCTATGTCTATCTATCCATCTGTCTATCTATTCTATCTATCATCTATCTATCTATCTATCTATCTATCATCTATCTATCTATCTATCTATTGGTCTATCTATGTATCTATATATCTGTCTATCTATTGGTCTATCTATGTATCCGTGTATCTATCTATATATCTATCTATCTGTCTATCTAGTCTATCTATCTATCCATCTATCTATCATCTATTTTCTATCAATCGTCTATTTATCATCTATCATATATTATCTATCATTCCATCTATCATCAATCTATCATCTATTATCGATCTATAGTCTATCTATCTATCTATCTATCTGTCATCTATCTATCCATTCATCCACCTATCTATCCATCTATTTATCCATTCATCTATCTATCTATCTATCATCTATCTATCTATCTATCTATCTATCTATCTATCTATCTATCATCTATCGTCTATCTATGTCTATCGTCTATCTAAAATTCATCCATTATGGCTGGGCAAGCTGGCTCACGCCTGTAATCCCAGCATTTTGGGAGGCTGAGGCGGGCAGATCACTTGAGGTCAGGAGTTCGAGACCAGCCTGGCCAACAGGTTGAAACCCCATCTCTACCAAAAATATAAAAAATTGGCTGAGTGTGGTGGCACACACCTGTAATCTCAGCTACTCAAGAGGCTGAGGCAGGAGAATCATTTGAACCTGGGAGGTGGAGGTTGCAGTGAGCCGGGATCACACCACTGCACTCCAGCCTGGGTGACAGAATGAGACTCTGTCTCTTAAAACAAAATAAAATAAAATAAAATTCCATCTATCATCTATCAAGTATCTATCAGTCAATCATCTATCTAGCTATCATCTGTTACCTATACATCTATTCATCTATCATATATATTTTTCATCTGTCATCTATCAATCATCTATCTGTCTTCTATATATATCATCTATTTTTTAAATTTCTTTTGAGACCCATTTTCACTGCACCCGGCCTCATCATAGAATCTTTCTCCCCTCCCTCTCTTTTCTTCACCTGCACAACCCTGATCTCACACAGGTGAGCCACGACCCCCCCAACAGTGGGAATCCCACCTGAATGCATCTTATAAACAGTCTTCTCCAGTTTAGGCCTGCAAAGGATTGAATGTCTCCATTGCTCTTCCTTTGGTGGAGTGGGGTTGGGCAGGTGCAGTGCGTTTGGGCAGGTGCAGTGGGGTTGGGCAGGCGCAGTGCGGTTGGGCAGTGTGGTTGGGTAGGCGCAGTGCAGTTGGGCAGGCGCAGTGGGGTTGGGCAGGCGCAGTGTGGTTCGGCAGGCACAGTGGGGTTGGGCAGGCTCCGTGCGGTTGAACAGGTGCCGTGCAGTTGGACAGGTGCAGTGCAGCTGGGCAGGTGCAGTGGGGTTGGGCAGAAGCTCCCTCTCAGCCAATATTGACAGCCTCTGCCCACCCATCCCTTGGAGAGGTTCCTTAGGTGCCAGAGAACACAGGGGAGGGGCTGATCTCCACAGCCTTCAGGGGCCTCAGTCATCCTAGGCCCTATCTCTGCTGGCTGTTTTTTATTTTATTTTATTTTATTTTATTTATTTTATTTTATTATTTATTTTGAGACACAGTCTCGCCATGTCACCCAGGCCGGAGTGCAATTGCATGATCTCGGCTCACTGCAACCCAAAGATGTCCATGTCCTAATGCCATGTAGTAGACAAAATAATGGCCCCAAAGATGTCCACATCCTAATCCCATTTGGTAGACAGAATAATGGTCCCAAAGACGTCCGCGTCCTAATCTCATGTGTTACACAGAATAACAGCCCCCAGCATGTTCTTTCCTGGATGAGCATCCTGTTGACACATTACAGAATGCTCTCTATGGAAGGAGGACTTTTATTCCAGGGATATTGTCATGGAGAGATGATTCAGGACTGTTCACGTGGGCCTGACATGTAATTGTAATTGTCCTTATAAGGGCCAGGTGTGGTGGTTCACGCCTATAATCCCAGCACTTTGAGAGGTTGAGGCAGGTGGTCAGGTCAACATGGTGAAACCCCATCTCTACTAAAAATACAAAAATTAGCCAGGTGTGGTGGCAGGTGCCTGTCATCCCAGCTACTCGAGAGGCTGAGGCATGAGAATTGCCTGAACCTCAGAGGCGGAGGTTGTAGTGAGCTGAGATCGTGCCACTGCACTCCAGCCTGAGTGACAGAGCGAGACTCCATCTCAAATAATAATAATAACAATTAATAATAATAATAATAATTGTCCTTATAAGAGGGAGGCAGGAGAGTCACAGTCCAGTGAGATATGAGGAGGCAAGAGCAGGCCTGAGTGACAGCAACCACCAATGAAGAAAGTCAGCCTTTTCTAGATGTGGGAAATAGAGCGAAATGAATTTCTGCCTTGTCTTAGTCTGTTTTGTGTTGCTACAAAGGAATTCCCCAGGCTGGCTAACGTATTTTAAAAAGAGGTTTATTTGGTTGGACGCAGTGGCTCACGCCTGTCATCCCAGCACTTTGAGAGGCTGAGGGGGGGGCAGATCATGAGGTCAGGAGTTCGAGACCAGCCTAACATGGTGAAACTCTGTCTCTACTAAAAATACAAAACAAAACAAAATTAGCCGGGCGTGGTGGCTGGCGCCTGTATTCCCAGCCACTTGGGAGGCTGAGGCAGGGGAATTGCTTGAACTGGGGAGGCAGAGGTTGCAGTGAGCCGAGATTGCACCACTGCACTCCAGCCTGGAGACAAAGTGAGACTCCATCTTAAAAAAAAAAAAAAAAAAGGTTTATTTGGCTGATTATTCTGCAGACTGTACAGGAATCATGCCTTCAGCATCGGCTGCTGGTGAGAACCTCAGCAACTTCCACTCCTGGTGGGAGAGGAAGGGGAGCTGGTGTTATATGGTGGGAGAGGCAGCAAGAGGCAGGGAAGGAAGTACCAGCCTTTTTTTCTTTTTACTTTTTTTTTTTTTTTTTTTTGGAGACCGAGTCTAATTCTGTTGTCCAGGCTGGAGTGCAATGGCATGATATTGGCTCACTGCAACCTCTGCCTCCTGGGTTCAAGCAATTCTGCTGCCTCAGCCTCCTGAATAGCTGGGACTACAGGTGCACCTGCTGCCACACCCGGCTAATTTTTTGTATTTTAGTAGAAACGGGGTTTCACCATGTTGCCCAGGCTGCTCTTGAACCCATGAGCTCAGGCAATCCGCCAACCTCGGCCTCCCAAAGTGCTAGGATTACAGGCATGAGCCACCGCGCCCAGCCACCAGCCTCTTTTTCATAACCAGCTCTTTCAGGAACAAATAGAGAAAGAACTCACTCATTACTACAAGAAAGGCACCAAGCCATTTATAAGGAGTCCACCCCCCTTGATTCAAACACCTCCTGCCAGGTCCCGCCTCCAACCTGGAGAACCAAATTTGAAACCGAGATTTGCAAGGGACAAACGAACAAACTGTATCATCACTTTGTCCTCCAGAAGGAACCAGACCTACTAAAAACTGGATTTTTAACCCAAGGAGGCTTGGCACTGTACAATAATAAATTAAATTTTTTTTTTTTGAGATTGAATCTCGCTATGTCATCCAGGCTGGAGTGCGGTGGTGTGATCTAGGCTCACTGCAACCTCCGCCTCCTGGGTTCACGCCATTCTCCTGCCTCAGCCTCCCAAGTAGCTGGGACTACAGGCACCTGCTACCACGCCCGGCTAATTTTTTGTATTTTTAGTAGAGACGGGGTTTCACCATGTTAGTCAGGATGCTCTCAATCTCCTGACCTTGTGATCTGCCTGCCTCAGCCTCCCAAAGTGCAGGGATTACAGGCATGAGCCACCATGCCTGGCCATGATTTTTTTTTTTTTTTTTTTTTTTAGATGAGATGGAGTTTTGCTCTTGTGGCCCAGGCTGGATTGCAATGGTGCAATCTCAGCTCACCAGGTCAGTTAATTTAAGGAGGAGGCTAGACAGTGCCTCAGTGGTTGGGTTGGAAGAAGATGCAAAAGCTTCTTGGAGTCTAAGCATCTTTGTGAAATATCACTTTTTTTTTGAGACAGAGAGATGGGGTCTTAGTTTGTTACCCAGGCTAAAGTGCAGGGGTGCAATCATAGCTTACTGTCAGCTTGAACTCAAGTGATCCTCTCACCTCAGACTCCCAGATAGCTGGGACTACAGGCACAAGCCACCATGCCCCGCTAATTTTTGCATTTTTTGTAGAGATGGGGTCTTGCTATGTTGCCCAGGCTGGTCTTAAACTCCTGACTCAAGCAATCCTCCAAAGTGTTAGGATTACAGGCATGAGCCACGGTGCCCAGCCAGATATCAGGTTTTTATTATTTATTATTTATTATTATTATTTGTTTTGAGATGCAATCTTGCTCTATCACCTAGGTTGGTGTGCAATGGCATGATCTCGGCTCGCTGCAACCTCCGCCTCACAGGTTCGAGTAATTCTCCTGCCTCAGCCTCATGAGTAGCTGGGATGATGGGTGTCTGCCACCACGCCTGGGTAAATTTCTGCATTTTTAGTCCAGATGGGGTTTCACCATGTTGGGCAGGCTGGTCGTGAACTCCTGACCTCAGGTGATCTGCCCGCCTTGGCCTCCCAAAGTGCTGGGATTACAGGTGTGAGCCACCGTGCCTGGCCTCAAATATCATGTTTTTAAATAAAAACATAGAAAATGATATAAAGGCTCACAGCATCATCAACAATAAAACAGTTCCCCAGTGTCGTGGAGGCAGAGATGTCCACGCCATTCCTACACCCTCTGGGTCTCAGGTAATTTCCTTCATGGTCAAGACCTGTTTGCGGTAGTCTTTCCCTTCCTCTGGGGTGAATTCCTCCCAGATGATCTGAGAAAAAGGAGGATTCAGGCTGTCAGATCTTCACAAGCTCAGCCTGGGACTCAGTGGGCTGCGTTTATTTTCTTTTCCTCCCTCGAGACAGAGTCTCACTCTGTTGCCCAGGCTGGAGTGCAGCGGTGTGATCTCAGCTCACTGCAACCTCAGCCTCCCGGGTTGAAGCAATTCTCCTGCCTCAGCCTCCCGAGTAACTGGGATTACAGGTGCCCACCACCACAAATTTGACTGATTAGTTGAGGCCCACCCTTCCTCCTTTAGACTTTTGACTGATTAGATGAGGCCCATTCTTCTCTATATACCTTCAACTGATTAGATAAGGCCCACTCTTCCCCCTTTAGACCTTTGACTGATTAGATGAGGCTCACCCTTCCCCCTATATACCTTGGACTGATTAGTTGAGGCCCACCCTTCCCCCTTTAGACTTTTGACTGATTAGATGAGGCCCATTCTTCTCTATATACCTTCAACCCATTAGATGAGGCCCACCCTTCCCCCTATATACCTTTGACTGATTAGATGAGGTCCACCCTTCCCCCTTTAGACTTTTGACTAATTAGATGAGGCCCACCCTTCCCCGTTTAGACTTTTGACTGATTAGATAAGGCCCACCCTTCCCCCTATATAGCTTCGACTGATTAGATGAGGCCCACCCTTCCCCCTATATAGCTTCGACTGATTAGATGAGGCCCACTCTTCCCCCTATATACCTTCGACTGATTAAATGAGGCCCACCCTTCCCCCTTTAGCCGCCACCGGCTAAATTTTGTATTTTCAGTAGAGATGGGGTTTCACCATGTTGGCCAGGCTGGTCTTGAACTCCTGACCTCGAGGTGATCCACTTGCCTCGGCCTCCCAAAGTGCTGGGATGACAGGCGTGAGCCACTATGCCTGGCCAGGGGCTTTTCCTGGGGTAAAGATCTGAGACAGATCCACCTATACAGCCTCATAGTTGATGATGAACAGGGTGGCCTTTGGAAGAGCTTGTGAGTGTGAAACCTGGGCAGGGTACAGCAGGTGCTAAGCCCCTGGGGCCGACGGAGCTCAGAGAAGGGAAGGTTGAAGCCTGAAGCTGTCATCCTGGCACCTCGATGAGGGGGACCCCTGGGGGTCAGTGGAAAGTGGGGCCCAGGGCGGAGGCTGGCGTGGGGGTGGAAGGTAAGGGAATGACAGATGGCTGGGTCTAGGATGGGGGTGTGCAAGTGGCAACTGGGGGATGTTAACTATGTGGCAGGGAAGTGGGCACTGGGGGCAGCCCTGGGCTGGAACTGGAGTTCCCCATGGGAGAAAGACACAGCCCCCGAGCTGGAGAGAGGTGGGTGGGAAAGGGGCACCCACGGGGTCTTGGGATGAGGGTCACGCAGATCCCTCACCCTTAGTCACCCTCTCTGGAGTCTTGCTGTTGAGCCTCTCTCTTGGTCTCTCTACCTCTTTTCTCTGTCTCTCTCTGTCTCTCTTCCCTCCCCCTCTCACTGTCTTCCACCCCCATCTTTGGGTTTCTCTCTATCTCCGTCTTCCTGTGTGTCTACCTCTTTTGGGTTCAGTCTCTCTGTTTCCCTTTCATCTCTTGCTCTCTGTCTCAGATACCCGGCACCAATGACATGTCCCCGTGACCGGGCTACAGTCCCCAATTATTGAATCAAACCCTGACTCAGGGGCTGCTACAAAGGTGCTTTGTAGATGTCAAGTTCACAATCAACTGATTTCCAGGAAAAGAGATTGGACTGGGGAATGTGGGTGGGCTTTATCTAATCAGTCAAAGGTCTAAAGGGGGTGGGCCTCATCTAATCAGTTGATGGTCTAAAGGGAGGGGGAGGCCTCATCTAATCAGTTGAAAGTCTAAAAGGTAAGGTTGGCCCTTATCTAATTAATAAGCTGAAGGTCTAAAGGGGAAGGGAAGGTCTAAAGGGGAAGGGTGGGCTTCATCTAATCAGTTGAAGGTCTAAAGGGGAAGGGTGGGCTTCCTATATTGCCCAGGCTGGTCTCGAACTTCTGGGCTGAATTAATCCTCATGCCTTGGCCTCCCACAATGCTGAGATTACCGTCCTGAGCCACCTGTGCCTGGCCAATAGTGACTACTTTTGCCTAATCCTGAAATATTGTCCACTTGGACAATAGTTGTTGGTCTATAAAATATACTACAAGTCAGTATCAGTGAATAAACACAGAAGTTTCCTTATTGTGAATTGTATGGAAACATGCATAATACATGAATGTACATCTTAATAAAAGATCATAATGGAAACTCATTGTAACTACCACTGAGGTCAAGAAATAGAACATTGCATCCTGGAACCTCCTCACATGCCCCATCGCCATCACTCTCTGCCCTTCCCTCCCTCTAATCATAACACTCTTTCTTCTTTATGATCATCACTTGTTTTTCTTTACAATTTAATAACTAAGCATGCACCTCTAAACAATAGTACAGTATTAAGTTTTGCTTGTTTTTGTTCTTTGCATAAATGAAATCATACTATTATACGTTTGGATGGTTTCTTTATTCAACAGTAAGTTTGTGAAAGTCACGTTGTTGCATATATCTGTATTCTGACAATTTTTTACTGCTCTATACTGTTACATTGTATGAATGAATGGTGTGAATTACTTTTTAAAAAGATTGAGATAGCGTCGCTCTCTATCACTCAGGCTGGAGTGCAGTGCACCATCTCTGCTCACTGCAGCCTCTGTCACCCGGGCTCAAGAAATCTTCCCGCCTCAGCCTCTTGAGTAGCTAGGACCACAGGCTCATGCCACCATGCCCGGGTAATTTGATGGATTTTTTTGTCATTGTTTTTTGGTGGAGGCAGGGTTTTGCCATGTTGCCCAGGCTGGTCTTGAACTCCTGAGCTCAAGTGATACTGCCTGCCTTTGCCTCCCACAGTGTTGGGATTACAGTCCTGAGCCACTGCGCCTGACTCGAACCATCACTTACTTAAACATTCTACAACAGATAAATATTTTGGTTTACTTCCAGTTTGGGGCTGTTAGGGGTAATGTTACTATTAAAGTGGAAAACTTAAAGGAAATTAAATCTACAGTTTAAGGTTAAGCTAGAATGGACATGAAGTAGCCCCCTACCCGAAGTAAGAGTTAAGAAAGAATATTAACTGCTCCTCTGTAAGGTCTGTGAAACATTAAACATGTCTCCCCCACGTATTTTCTAAGTTCTGTAAGCTCCTGTTTTTCTTGCTGTGCAGCTGCAAGGTCACAAGATAGATAAGCATGAGTTGCAAGACATGTTTTCCCAAGATATAAGCTGAGTCCTAAGAATGTCACCTGATAATTAATTGCTTTGTTCTCGCTTTTGTAAGCCAGCTTCCTGCATCATGTAATTTCCGCCTCAAGGTGCATAAAAGGCATTCGTTTTCTTTTTCTTTCTTTCTTTTTTTTTTTGAGACAGAATCTCACTCTGTCGCCCAGGCTGGAGTGCAGTGGCGCGATCTCAGTTCACTGCAATCTCCGCCTGCCGGGTTCACGCCATTCTCCTGCCTCAGCCTCCCGAGTAGCTGGGACTACATGCGCCCACCACCACGCCCGGCTAATTTTTTGTATTTTTAGTAGAGACGGGGTTTCACTGTGTTAGCTAGGGTGGTCTCGATCTCTTGATCTCATGATCCACCCACCTCGGCCTCCTAAAGTGCTGGGATTACAGGCGTGAGCCACGGCACCCGGCCCAACGCGTTCGTTTTCTTTCTTTGCTGCTCAGACTTTCAGGATGCATGTCCGCTGAGCCGGTGTACACCTAAAATATACCCTTCTGAACTGCACTTGGTCTCTCCAGTCTCTGATTTCCCGCTACACTATGACCATATAGTTTATCTCTCCTGATTCACATGTACATGCATTTCTATTAGCTGGATCATAGGAAGTGTGTATCTTCAACTGTAGAAAATTAAGCTAAAGTTTTCTATAATTATTGGACTATTTTTCACTACCATTGGCAGTATATTGGAGTTCTCATTGTCAATATCCTTCTCTAACATTAAGGTCTGTATTTACTAGAGTCTTGAGAATGATATATAGATTGCATTTTAACAATTTCTTTCTTTTTTTTTTCTTTTGGTAATATTAGTGTGGATAGTTCTCTTCTTGGTAGTACTTTTATTTAAAGTAGGTGGTTATATCAAAACTGTTTTGCTTTCGAGAGAAAATACTGCAGAAGTGATCAAACTGTCCTCAAGCGTGGCTTAGGAGAACATTTCAAGGCATGATGTAATTTATAGCCTCTCTGGGAAGTTCATTAACTGTTGAGATAAGTTCTGTTATCAATCTTATTATTTAAACCAGACATTCTTTACTGTACCTTTTACTTTTCCTGTATGAAAATTCTCTCTACCAAGGGAGAATTCTTTGAATTGGCTCACTCAACAGCATCTTCCTGAGCATCAAATTTCAAATAGAATTTTGTCACCGGCTTGAAGTCAATTTGAGAAGTTACTTTACCACAGGTGATTAGGCATTAGCACAGTGCTTTGTACTTAGAAAGCTTTCAATAAATACCCATTAAAATGAATGAATAAATACACTTTCTTATTTCCCAGAAAGGGATCACATCCACACAATGCTTTTGGGCAAGGCTGACTCAGATTGTGTGTCTGTGGAACAAAGGACCCTTGGAACTATTTGAAATCACTTTTCTCTTTTGAGATAGTGAACTAACTCACTGATTCATGCTATTGGGTAATGCAATTTACCAATTTCAGGAGTAAAATGTTCAAATTAACAGTAGGTAGCTGCTTCTCACTTCTGTTAAAATAGTTCCCCAGCCATGAAGGGTAGAAGGAGCTGAGGAATAGAATCAGGTTTAATTTTGCCTTGTTGAAACAGGTCTTTGATTTTCTGGGTTGGGAATATGAGTCTGCAAAATCCATTGGTTACTATTCTAGTTATGTAAACAGTGGAATCTGATATTAGTGATCCAATGTTAAGATAGGTTTAGCAGGAAACTTGAAAAGAAGAAAAAAACTTTACATTTTTTTGCTTCCTTTCCCAGTCACTGTTTGGGAACACCTCAAGGCAGAATGACTTTGGGTGGTTATACTTTTGCAGAATGGCTTTATGTTCTTTTGAGTTAACAGTCTTAACTGGACTGTATTGTTACTTACCTTTTATTACTCATCTCTTCTGTGCAGAAGAAACTATGATGTTTACCTGCCACAAATCCCAGCTGGATTGAAAAAAAAGAAAAAGAAAAGAAAGTAAAAAAACAAAACAAAAGAAAAAGAAAAAATCTAGCTGATTCACCCTGCATTAGCGTAGAGGGCACTGGGAACATGGGCACAGCACTGTGGTTTTGTACCCAGGCTGCTTGGAACAAGTTAATTAACAACAAAAACTACTTAAAAAAATCTGTTTACTCATTAAATTAGTCAACCACAGAAAGCAGGGTGAAGATAGACTATGACAGAATGAGCCAAGCTGTGTCCCATGCAGTGTGATACGAAGGCATTTCCCTGATACTTTGATGTTCTCCCAAAGTTCAATACAGTAGAAGTCTGGATACCTAACTTGGTTGACTCCCCTCCTCAGCCAGCCCAGAGACATCTCATGACAACACACTTGCCTCCTCTTGTTTGTTTGCACAGGTTCAGTGAGGGGGCTGCCACATCTGTAATGTTGGGCAATCTGTTTCTAGAAAGTACTTTAAAAAGTAAGGATAAGATAATTTTCCAGATTGGGACAAGTGGTAGGCAGCTGTACAAGATAGAAAAAGTCCTGGATTTAGAGTCAAGAGTTTTCTTAACTAGTCAAAGGAAATTAATACTTTCTTAGTTTCCTTAACTATAAAATGGTCATAATTATGCCTTCTTTAACGGCCATTGCAAAGATTACTGTATGAAATGAAGTACCTTGACCAGTGCTTGATCATAAGAGCTTAAGAGATATTGGTTGTGAATAGTACTGCAATAAACATACGTGTGCATGTGTCTTTATAACAGCATGATTTATAATCCTTTGGGTATATACTCAGTAATAGGATGGCTGGGTCAAATGGTATTTCTAGTTCTAGATCCCTGAGGAATTGCCACACTGACTTCCACAATGGTTGAACTAGTTTACAGTCCCACCAACAGTGTAAAGGTGTTCCTATTTCTCCACATCCTCTCCAGCACCTGTTGTTTCCTGACTTTTTAATGATCACCATTCTAACTGGTGTGAGATGGTATCTCATTGTGGTTTTGATTTGCATTTCTCTGATGGCCAGCGATGATGAGCATTTTTTCATGTGTCTTTTGGCTGCATAAATGTTTATTGTGGCACTATTCACAATAGCAAAGACTTGGAACCAACCCAAATGTCCAACAACGATAGACTGGATTAAGAAAATGTGGCACATATACACCATGGAATACTATGCAGCCATAAAAAATGATGAGTTCATGTCCTTTGTAGGGACATGGATGAAGCTGGAAACCATCATTCTCAGTAAACTATCACAAGGACAAAAAACCAAACACCGCATGTTCTCACTCATAGGTGGGAATTGAACAATGAGAACACATGGACACAGGAAGGGGAATACCACACTCCGGGGACTGTTGTGGGGTGGGGGAGGGGGAAGGGACAGCATTAGGAGATATACGTAATGCTAAATGACGAGTTAATGGGTGCAGCAAAATAACATGGCACATGGATACATATGTAACAAACCTGCACATTGTGCACATGTACCCTAAAACCTGAAGTATAATAATAAAAAAAAGTGTTCCTCATGTAATATGATTCTAAGTTTCATTGTTTTGAGGGGAGTGGTAATAACTATGCTTTATTTTATTGTTAAAAAAGCTTTTACATCAATTTAAAATATGCTTTACAAAAATTGTATATATTTAAACTGTACATGATGATTTGATATATGTATATGTTGTGAAATGATAATCACAATCAAGCTAATTAACGTATCTATCACTTCACATAGTTACCACCCCACCACTTCTTTTGGGTGGGGAGAACACACATTTTATTCTCAGAAAATGTCATGTATACGTTGCATAATTATTAACTATAGTTATGTTGAATCTATTCTTCTTGCATAACTGAAACTTTGTACTCTTTGGTCAACATCTCCTTATTTCCACTAACTCCAGCCCATGGTTAAGCACCATTCTACTCTCTGTTTCTATAAGTTTGATATTTTTAAGTTTCACATATAAATAATATCATGCAGTATATGTTTTTCTGTCTCTGGCTTATTTCACTTAAAATAATGTCTTCCAAGTTTATCCAAGTTGTCTGAAATGGCAAGGTTTCCTTGTAATTTAAGGCTGAATACTATTCAATTATATGTAAATGCCACAGTTTCTTTATCCATTCTTCTATTTATGGACACTTTCTTAAATCATTTCTATATTGTGCCTATTGTGCCTAGTGCTGCAATGAACGTGGGCATACAGATATCTCTGATTTCATTTCCCTTGTACATATATCCAGAAGTGAGATTGCTAGATCATATTGTTGCTCAATTTAATTTTTTTGAGGAACCTCCACTCTGTTTTACATACCAATTGTACAAATTTACATTACCACCAACAGTGTACAAGTGTTTCCTTTTCTTTACAAGCTTGCCAGTAGTTATCTTTTAACTTTTTGATAATATCCATTTTGACAAGTGTGAGGTGAAATTTCATTATGGTTCTGATTTGCACCTGATTGGTAATATTGAGCACCTTTTAACATATCTGTTGGACAGTTATATATCTTCTTTGGAAAAATATTTATTGAGTTATTTGCAGATGTTGTAACTGTTTTCCTTTTTTTACATGGAGTTGAGTTTAATACATACTTTGGATATTGACACCTTCTCAGATATATGGTTTGCAAATATTTCCTCCATTCCATAGGTTACCTTTTTATATTACTGATTATTTTCTTTGTAGTACAGATGTTTCAATTTTTATGTGGTACTACTATGTTATTTTAGCTTTTGTTTCCTGTTGTTTTGGTGTCATATCCAAATATACATTTCCAACACCAATGTAAAAAATCTCTTCTCCTGTTTTCTTCTAGGAGTTTTATGGTTTCAGGCATTCCATTTAAGTGTTTAATCCATTTTGAGTTGTGTTTTGGGTATGGTGTAATTAAGGGTTTAAATTCATTCTTTTGCTCATGGATATCCAATTTTCCCCAAGACTACTGAAGAAACTATACTTTCCACATTGTGTATCATTGGTAACTTAATCTAAGATGAAGTGACTGTACGTAGGTGGATTTATTTCTGGGTTCTCTATTTTGTTCCATTCGTCTAAGTGACTGTTTTTATGTCAGTATCATACTGTTTTGATTACCATAGCTCTGTAATATAACTTAAAATTTGGACTTGTGATGCCTTCAACTTAGTTCTTCTTCTCAAGATTGCTTTAGCTATTCAGACTCTTTTGTGGTTCCACACAAATTTTGGGATCTAAAAAAAAACATTTCGGTGATCCATGTCATTGGGATTTTAATAGGAATTGCACTGAATCTATAGACTGTGTTGTGTAGTGTGAATATGTTAACAATATTAATTTTTCTAATCCACGAACAGAGGACATCTTTCTCTTTATTAGTGTTTTCTTCAATTTCTTTCATCCATAACTTATAGTTTTCATTGTTAAGATTTTTTACTTTCTTAATAAAATTTATTCCTAAATATTTTAATACTTATTTTTATTGTAAATGGGATTTCTGAATTTCTTTTTTCAGAGAATTCATTAATGTATAGGATTGCACGTGATTTTTGCATGTGAATTTTTTATCTGTCTGCTTTACTGAATTTGAATATTCTAACAGTTTTCTTGGTGGAGTCTTTAGTGTTTTCTTTATATAAGATAATATTATCTCTATATAAGATAATGTTATCTGCAAATAGAGACAATTTTACATTTTTTTCTGATTTGGATGCCTCATTTATTTTTCTTGCCTAATTGCTTTAGCTGGACTTCCAGCACTATATTGAATAGAAAGGGTGACAATTGGTATTCTTGTCTTGTTCTTAATCTTAGAATAAAAAGTTTTCATCTTTTTTTACATCTATTGAGATGATTATATGATTTATAATTTTCATTTTATGTCATTGCACATTGACTGATTTGTGTATATTGAATCATCATTGCATTCCAGGAACAAACTCCATTTGATCATGATGTATTACCCTTTTAATATGCTGTTATATTTAGTTTGCTAGTATTTTGTCGAGAATTTTTCTGTATATGTTCATCTGGGATATTTGTCTGTAATTTTGTTTTCTTATAGTATCCATGGCTTGTTTTGGTATTAGGGTAATGCTTGTCTCAAAAACATGAGTTTGTAAGTTTTCCTTTCTCTTCAGATTTTGGAGAACATTTGAAAAGGATTGTATTAAATATTTGGTAGAATCCACCAGTGAAGCCGTCTGGCCCTGCACTTTTTCTACTGAGAGATTTTTGATTATGAATTCAATTTCCCTACTTGGTATTTTTCTATTCAGATTTTATATTTTTTATGATTCTATCTTGGTAAATTGCATGTTTCTAGACATTTATTCATTTCTTTTAGGTTATCCAATTTGTTGACATATGATTGCTTATAGTAATCTCTTGTGATCCTTTGTATTTATGTGGTATAGGTTGTAATGTTGTCTCTTTAGATTATAATTTTATTCTTCTGAGTTATCTCTTTTTTTGTTAGTTTAGCTGAAACTTTCTCAATTTTGTTCATCTTTTGAAGAAAACTTAGCTTTATTGATCTTTCCTATTGTCTTTCTAGTCTAAATTTTATTTAATTCCACTTTAATATTTCTTATTTTCTTCCTTTTATTAACTTTGGGCTTAGTATGTTCTTCTCTGGTTCCTTTAGGTGTAAAGTTAGGTTGTTTATTTATTCATAATTTTTTCTCAATGTAGGCACTTGTGACTACAAACTTTCCTCTTAGAGTCCTTTTACTGCATTCTGTACATTTTGGTCTGTTGCATTTCTGTCTTTATTGCCTCCAGGTATTTTTTTATTTCACTTTTTTTTTTTTTGAGATGGAGTCTCAATCTTTTTGCCCAGGCTGGAGTGCAGTGGTGCAATCTCGGCTCACCGCAACCTCCGCCTCCTGGGTTCAAGCAATTCTCCTGCCTCAGCCTTCCGAGTAGCTGGGACTACAGGCATGTGTTACCATGTGCGGCTAATTTTGTATTTTTAGTAGAGACAGGGTTTCTCCACGTTGGTCAGGCTGGTCTTGAACTCCTGACCTCAGGTGATCCACCCGCCTCTGCCTCCCAAAGTGCTGTGATTACAGGCATGAGCCACCATGCCCAGCTCATTTCACTTTTTATTTTCTTTTTGACCCATTGGTTGGTCAGGGTTGTGTTGTTTAACTTTCACATATTTGTGAATTTCCGAGTTTTCTTCTTGTTATTGATTTCAAGTTTTATACCATTGTGGCTGGAAAAAATACTTGATATGATTTGAGTCTTCTTAAATTTGTTAAGACTTGATTTGTGGCCCAACCCAGGATCTATCCTGGAGAATATTCTGTGGGCACTTGAGTAGTATTTATACTCTGATAATGTTGGAAGGAATGTTCTGTATATGTCTGTTACTTCCATTTAGTGTGAAGTGAAGTTCAAATTCAGTGTACCCTTATTGATTTTCTGTCTAAATGATTTATTAATGAAAGTGAAATACAGAAGTGCTCAACTATAATTGTATTTCTGTCCATTTCTTTCTTCATAATTGTTAATATTCATTTTATATATTTAGGTCATCTGGTGTTTATTGAATATATATTTACAACTGTTATATTCTCTTAATGTATTGACACATTTGTAGTTATATAATGCCCTTCTTTGCCTCCTGCCATTTTTTACTTACAATCTTTATTGTCTGATATAAGTATAGCTATCCTTGCTCTCTATGGTTTTGTTTTAGTAAAATATTTTGTGTAGCTTTTACTTTCAGCCTATGTGCCTCCTTAAAGGTAAAACAAGTCCCTTGTGGGTAATAAATTTTCCATTATTTTATTATTTCAAGACCCTTGTGGGTCTTGTTTTTCATTATTTTAATCCATTGAACCATTCTATATCTTCTAATTGGAGAATTTAGACTATATTTAAAGTAATTATTGATAGGAAAATATTGTCATTTTACTAATTGTGTTTTAACTGTTTTGTAATTCCTTTGATTCTTTCTTCCTCTCTTACTGTCTTTGTGATTTTCTAATTTTCTATAGAGGTATGCTTTTTATTGATTTTTAATGTTTTGTGAATACATAGTAGATGCATGTATTTATGGGTTACATGAGATGTTTTGATAGAGGCGTGCAATGTATAATAATCACATCAGGGTATATAAAGTATCCATCACCACAAACATTTGTCCTTTGTGCTATAAACAATCCAATTATACTATTTTAGTTATTTCAAAATGTACAATTAAATTACTTTGGACTATAGTCATCCTCTTTCGCTAGCACATACTAGGTTTTATTAATGTTTTCCATTTTTTAGTACCTATTAGTAATCTCCACTTTCCTTCAAATGCCTCTGTCCCACTACTCTTCTCAGCCTCTGGTAACCGTTCTTCTACTCTCCGTCTCCAGGAGTTCAGTTATTTTAATTTTTAGCTCCAAAATATAAGGGAGAATATGTGAAGTTTGTCTTTCTGTACCTGGCTTATTTCTCTTAACATAATGACTTCCAGTTCCACTTACGTTGTTGCAAATGACAGGACCGCATTCTTTTCTACGGCTGAATAGTACTCCATTGTGAACATGTACTACATTGTTTTTATCCATTTATATGTTGATAGACACTTAGGTTGCTTCCAAATGTTGGCTATTGTGAATAGTGATGCAGTAAATAGGAGAGTGCAGATGTTTCTTTTTTTTTTTTGAGACAAGAGTCTCACTCTGTCGCCCAGGCTGGAGTGCAGTGGTGCGATCTCGGCTCACTGCAAGCTCCGCCTCCCGGGTTCACGCCACTCTCCTGCCTCAGCCTCTCCGAGTAGCTGGGACTACAGGCACCCACCACCACACCTGGCTAATTTTTTGTATTTTTAGTAGAGACGGGGTTTCACCGTGGTCTCGATCTCCTGACCTCGTGATCCACCCGCCTTGGCCTCCCAAAGTGCTGGGATTACAAGCGTGAGCCACCGCGCCCGGCCTCTGATGTTTCTTTAATATACTGATTTTCTTACTTCAGGTATATATGTAGGAGTGGGATTGCTGGATCATATAGTAGCTCTATTTTTAGATTTTTGAGGAACCTCCAAACTGCTCTCCATAGTGGTTGTACTACTTCACATTCCAACCAACAAGGTAAAAAGGTTCCCTTCTCTCCACATCCTCACCAGCATTTGTTATTGCCTGTCTTTTGGATATAAGTCATTTTAACTGGGGTGAGGTGATATCTCATTGTAGTTTTGATTGCATTCTGTGATGATCAATGATGTTGAGCACCTTTTCATATGCCCGTTTGCCATTTGCATGCCTTCTTCTGAGAAATGTCTGTTCATATTTTTTGCCAATTTTTAAAATTGGATTTTTTTTCTGTTATAGAGTTGTTTGAGCTCTTTATGTATTCTGGATATTCATCCCTTATCAGATGGGCACATTGCAAGTATTCTCTCACCTTCTGTGGATTCTCTTCACTTTGTCAATTGTTTCCTTTGCTATGCAGAAGCTTTTTAACTTAATGTGATACCACTGGTCCACTGTTGCTTTGGTGACTTGTGCTTGTGGGGTATTACTCAAGAAATCTTTGCCCAGACAAATGTCCTGTAGAGTTTCCCCAAAGTTTTCTTGTAATAATTCCATAATTTGATTATTTAGATTTAAGCCTTTAATCCACTTTGATTTTTTTTGCATATGGTGAAAGAGAGGGTCTAGTTTCATTTTTCTGCATATGAATATTCAGTTTTTCTAGCATCATTTATTGAAGAGACTGTTCTTTACCCCATTGTATGTTCTTGGGACCTTTGTGAAAAATGAGTTCACGGCAGATGTATAAATTTATTTCTGAGTTCTCTATTCTGTCCCACTGGTCAATGTGTTTGTTTTTATGCCAGTATTATGCCATTTTGGTTTTTAAAACTTTGTAGTAAAATTTGAAGTCAGATAATATGATTCCTCCAGTTTTGTTCTTTTTGCTTTGGATAGTTTTGGCTATTCTGGATCTTTTATGGATTCCATATAAATTTTAGGATTGTTTTTCTCTATTTCTGTGAAGAACGTCACTGGTATTTTGATAGGGTTTACATTCAATCTGTAGATTGCTTTGGGTCTTATGGACGTTTTAACAGCATTTATTCTGCCACTCCATGAACATGAAATATATTTCCACTTTTTGGTGTCCTCATCAATTCCTTGCATAAATCATTTTTGAATTTTTATTATAAAGATCTCTCATTTCTTTGGTTAACTTATTTTCTAGGTATTTTATTTTATTGTAGCTATTATAAATGAGATTAGTGTCTATTTCTTTATCAGATTGTTAGCTGTTGGCATATAGAAATGCTACTGATATTTGTATGCTGATTTTGTATCCTACAACTTTACTAAATTTGTTTTTCAGGTTGAATAGTTTTTTAGTAAAGTCTTTATTTTTTTCAAAATATAAAACAATATCATCTGCAAACAAGGAAAATTTGACTTATTCATTTCCAATCTGGATGCCCTTTATTTTTTTCTCTTGACTGATTGCTTAGGTTAGGACTTCCAGTACTATGTTTAATAACAGCACTACAAGTGGGCACCATTGTTGTGTTCTAGATCTTAGAGGAAAAGCGTTCAGTTTTTTGCCATTCAGTTTCATACTGGCAATGGGTTTGTCACATATGGCTTTTATTATGTTGAGGTATATTCCTTCTATATCCAGTTTTAGTTTTTTGATGGATTTTATTATGAAGGGATGAGAAATTTTATTATTTCTCAGTATCAATTGAGATGATTGTATGGGTTTTTTTCCCTTCATTGTGTTGACATAATGTATTACATTGACTTATTTGTGTATTTTGAAACATCTTGCATCCATGGGATGAATTCCACTTGGTCATGATGAATTATCTTTTACATGTGTTGTTGAATTCAGTTTGATAGTGTTTTGTTGAGGATATTTGCATGAGTATTCATCAGTGATATTGGTCTGTAGTTTTCTGGTTTTGATGCGTCTATCTGGTTTTGGTAACAAGGTAATTCTGAGTTTGTATGATGAGTTTGAAAGTATTCCCTTCTCCACTATTTTTCAGAATAGTTTAAGTACAACTAGTGTTCGTTCTTTAAATATTTGGTAGAATTCAGTAATGAAGCCATCAGGTCCCAGCCTTTTCATTACTGGCAGACTTTGTATTATGCTTTGATCTCATTACTTATTATTGGTCATTTCAGGGTTTAAATTTCATCATGGCTCAATCTTGGTAGGTTGTATGTATCTAGAAATTTATCCGTTACTTTCAGATTTCCTAATTAATTGGCATATAGTTGCTCACAGCGACCTTTAGTGATTCTTTGAATTTCTGCAGCATCAGTCATCACGTCTTTTTTATCTCTGATTTTATTTATTTGTGTCGTCTCCCTTTTTGTCTTCATGAGCATGGCTAAAAGTTTGCTAATTTTGTTTATTATATTGAAAAACTAACTTTTTGTTTCATTGTTTTTTTTATTTTTGAAATATAAATGTTATTTATTTATGCTCTGATCTTTTTTTAAAATTATTATTATACTTTAAGTTTTAGGGTACATGTGCACAATGTGCAGGTTTGTTACATATGTATCCATGTGCCATGTTGCTGTGCTGCACCCATTAACTCGTCATTTAGCATTAGGTATATCTCCTAATGCTGTCCCTCCCCCCTCCCCCACCCCACAACAGTCCCTGGAGTGTGATGTTCCCCTTCCTGTGTCCATGTGTTCTCATTGTTCAATTCCCACCTATGAGTGAGAACATGCGGTGTTTGGTTTTTTGCCGTTGTGATAGTTTGCTGAGAATGATGGTTTCCAGCTTCATCCATGTCCCTACAAAGGACATGAACTCATCATTTTTTATGGCTGCATAGTATTCCATGGTGTATATGTGCCACATTTTCTTAATCCAGTCTATCGTTGTTGGACATTTGGGTTGGTTCTACTCTTAAGCAATACATATTGATGTCACTAGGTTCCCCTGCAAATCATGAGCTCAGAGATGTATGCTCTGTCTTTGTAGGTCAAAGAAGATTTGACCATCTTTGGGAGGTTACTGTTTGTTGGCAGTAAGATGCCTTAGTCCGAATTCCTTGGATGACAGAGGGGCTCCTCACAACATCTTTCAAGTTCAAATTTGAGTGAATCTGGCAGATACTGTCTTCCTACTACTACCTTAAGAAATTGTGTTTTCATCTCAAATCAGCCCCAGGGTTTTGAAGGAGCTGTGATCCAGCAGATATAAAACTGTTCTGGATAAGTGATGCAGTAAAGTTTGCAGTGAAAGAGACTGCTGTAGTTTCCCTCCTGAACTTCCAGAGCTTTCTGGCAGAGATGACTGTTCTCTAATGTGACTGTCATTACCCATGGCTTGCTGTGGCAGAAACCCACATTTCTAGAAATGCTTTTACAAGGCCCATAAGTTGCAAAGGCAGTTGTGTTTAAGTAGCAGGAATCAATATTTTGAGACACTGACTAGCCCCATCATATTCTAACCTTGACCACATATTCTAGAGGAAGCAAGAAATACACTGTGAGTATGAGTGACATTTCTTGTGACATCTAAATATCTTGCTTTCTGCTTTTAGCTCCCATGTCGCATCTCACTTGTCTTTATAAAACTGTATACTTTGAGTAAACTTGGTTTTGTAATTCATACATTATCTATAGTCTTCAACAGACCTACATTCATATTCATGGAAATAACACTGATCTAGTGATAACTGGAGCCCACAGTCTAGAAATGTCACTCTAATTACTTAATATGAACCAAGAGAGGTCATATTGATAGCCACGATCTTTCTCCTTCTCTGAATTCTATGAACTTAAGGCAAACATGTGCACACAAAGTAAGGAACAGCAGACACTGGGGCCTACCAGAGGGTAGGAGTAGGGTTGGAGTAGGGAGAGGAGCAGGAAAAAATAACTGTTGGGTACTAGGCTTAGTTCCTGGGTCACAACATTGTCTGTACAACAAATCCCCAAGTTTACCTGTATCAAAAACCTGTGCATGTACCCCTGAACCTAAAATAATTTTTTTTAAAAAGGATCAGCATGATGTTTGAAAAGAACATTGAAATGAAGATGGCAGACTGGTACTGGAACCAGCTTTATCTCCAATAGCTGCCTTATCTTTTCCTCTGGGTTCAGTTTCTTCATTGGTAAAATAAGGTGGTTGAGCTCAAACTCTCAGTGGTTTCTCAGGCCCAGTACTTAATGAGTCTATCATTAATGTATCTATTATCATTGTTTATGGATCCATTTCTCTAGCCCCATTTCAGGGTTTTGGTATTTATTAGATAATTTGATTTTAACTTTTATCAACTCAATTATAAATATGAGATACAGTGTATTTGACAAATTGCTGTCTAAAACTTTCTCTCTGAAGAATAGTTCACCTCTTTTTAAGTAGTGTTTTCTTTCTTATTATATATTATTCAAGTGCCTGCCACACTGTTTGCTCTCAAATGCTCATGTCACTTGGTCACCTTTTTGTACCTGTTCTCCTCTAAAAGTATCTTAGGCTCTAAAATGTTTTCAGTTGTCTGTCTTTCAAAAACTTTGTATAAGCATTCCTTTTCCTCCACAACCTTGCCAGCATCTGTTATTTTTTTACTTTTTAATAATAGCCATCTGACTGGTGTGAGATGGTATCTCATTGTGGTTTTGATTTGCATTTCTCTAATGATCAGTGAAGTTGAGTTTTTTTTTTTTCATATATTTGTTGGCCACATGTATGTCTTCTTTTGAAAAGTGTCTGCTCATGTCATTTGCCCAGTTTTTAATGGGGGTTTTTTTTTTCTTGTAACTTTGTTTATATTTCTTATAGATGTGGTATTAGACCTTTGTCACATATAGTTTGTAAAATTTTTCTCCAATTCTGTGGGTTGGCTGTTTATTCTCTTGATAGTTTCTTTTGCTGTGCAGAAGCTCTTTAGTTTTATTAGATCATTTGTCAATTTTTGCTTTTGGTGTCTTTGTCATGAAATATTTACTTGTTGCTATGTTCCAAATGGTATTGCCTGGTTGTCTTCCAGAGTTTTTATAGTTTTTGGTTTTACATTTGAGTCTTTAATACATCTTGAGTTAATTTTTGTATATGGTGTAAGGAAGAGGTCCAGTTTCAATCTTCTGCATATGGCTAGCAAGTTATCCCAGCACCATTTATTGAATAGGAATCCTTTCCCCACTGCTTTTGTCAACTTCATCAAAGATGAGATTATTGTAGGTGTGCAGCCATATTTCTGGGCTCTCTATTCTGTTCCATTGGTCTATGCATCTGTTTTTATACCAGTGAAGTGTAAATTAGTGCAACCTTTGTGGAAAAACAGTGTGGCAATTCCTCAGAGATGTAAGAATAGAGCTACCACTTAACCCAGCAACCCCATTACAGGGTATATACCCAAAGGAATATAAATTTTTCAACCATAAAGGCACATGCACACGTATGTTCATTGCAGCACTATTCACAATAGCAAAGACATAGATTCAACCTAAATGCCATCAATGGGAGAATGGATAAAGAAAATGTGGTATATATACTCCATGAAATACAATGCAGCCATAAAAAAAGAATGAGATCATATCCTTTGAAGCAACCTGAATGGAGCTTGAGGCCATTTTCCTAAGCAAACTAACACAGGAATAGAAAACCAATACTTATGAGTGGAAATATAAATACTCCCTTGCAGAAATATGGATGGAGCTGGAGGCTATTATCCTTAGCAAACTAATGCAGGAACAGAAAACTACATACCATATGTTCTCACTTGTAAGTGGGAGCTAAATGACACAGACACAGAGGGGAACAACAGACAATGGGGCTTATCAAAGGATGGAGGATGGGACAAGGGAGAGGATCAGGAAAAATAAGTAATGGGTTCTAAGCTTAATACCTGGATGATGAAATAATCAATATAACAAACCTCCATGACACAAGTTTACCTATATAACAAACCTGCAGATGTACTCCTGAACTTAAAATAGAAGTTAAATAAAAGAAAAAATCACTTTAAAATGTGCAGAACCTTTGAGACAGATCTTTCAGCTCTCATAAATATCATAAGGAAATGATTATGCGTATATTATAAAATCTTCATTGTAACATTACTGTGTATATAAAAATAGATAAAGAAAATGTGGTAAACCCACACAATGGAATATTATTCAGCCATAAAAATAGTAAGGTCCTGTCATTGGCAGCAATGTGGATGAAACTGGAGGTCATTATGTTAGATGATATAGGCCAGGCACAGAAAGATAAAGATAAAAAGTTCTCATTTATAAGTGGGAGATAAAAAAGTTGATTTCATGGAGATAGAGAGTGGAATGCTGGGGCAGGGGATGTAAAGAGATGTTGGCTCATGGATACAAAAATGCAGTTAGATAGAAGGAATAAGTTCTATAATTAACATTAATTTATAGTATATTTCTAGGGCAACTATAGTTAACATTAATGTAGAATATTTTTCCAAATAGTCAGAAGAGAGGATTTGGAATGTTTCCAACACAAAGAAATGAAAAATGTTTGAGGTAGTGGATATCTAAATTACCCTGTTTTAGTTATTACGCATTGTATGCAATCAAAATATCACATGTATGGTATAAATATGTACAACTATCATACATCAATAAAAATAAAATATAAAAGCTACACAAATTTAAAAAAGAAGCAGTTTAAATATTCTACAATTTGCACTTACTTTCTTAAATTATAGAATATCCTAGGATGTAATATTGCACAATGAATAAAATGATGTTTGGAATGTGGAAAATGCTCATTCTTCTAAGTGAAAAAAATGCAGGTTAAAATACACTTTGTATAATGATCCTGTTAAAACTAGGATGTAGTAAGTTGATCATTATAGTATTGTTTCACTTCTCTCTCCCAAAGAGGTGTAAGGAATGAGGTGAATCATTTTACTTTGCTAATCCAAACTTAAAAAAAAGAAAAAGAAAAAGAAAAAGTATGATGTTTTGTTTGACCAGTGGAATGTCTGTGGGTTACTTGTCTTCTTCAAACTTAGTTTCCTCACAATAATTTTATTTAATGTTCATTTGACTTTTTCCAGCATGGATATAAGCCACAAATACTTTGTTACTGACTGACGTGGACTCAGTGAAGCTAAATAAAATCAAAAGAAAATATACACATATTTCAAGGGAAAAGGTCAGTGCACAATATACATAAATGTACTTAGTTCAGTGCCTCCTCTGTTTGGCTAATGGTTGCTCTATTTTCCAAGTCTCCTTCCAGATGTGTTGCTACTCACCATATCTTTTCTTGTCTTTATCAGAGCCTAGACTCAAACCTAATATAAATTATCTTGGGAAAAATCAAATATATGTGATATTTTCTGTACATTTTAACCTTTTAATCACACAGCTTAAATTTTAAAAATATAATATCTAATATCATAGTGAAGATTTAATTACATGCACTTTTCTATGCATAGTTAATATCACTAATGTAAGCATTTAGTCATAAGTGGCTTATATTCTAACCATTATATTTGAAAGCATTATTCAGTGTAGCATGAACACCTGTTTCTTTCAAAAGGTAATAGAATTTGAAGATGGAAATCATAACACTTCTCATCTATATCTGTAAGTCTACTCCTTCACTGTGCTTTATACTCTTACAATAACACAATCACTCTATCTCAACTTCAGCATCTGGGTCTTTTGTGTTTCCGTGAAGTATGCAAGTAAGTTCATTTGCAAGTGCACATGGATCTGACAAAGATACAGTGCTCAGCAAAACTATTTCTCTCCTGATCTTTACTGCTTAATGACTGTGTAAATATTGGACCGTTTTTGGACTGTTATCATAGTGAACTTAAATTTCCTCGTATTTTCCTCCCTATAATTCTTAACAAGTGCAATGGTAACATTGATATGGTAACATACTATTATGTTCCAAACCATGAATCAAGCATTTTATCTTTGTAGTCCTATTATTTATTCCTCTTAAAAATAATTTCATCCATCAAAGGAACTAAGCTACTTTCTCTATGTTACATGATCCTTCAAATAAAATCATTTGGTCCAATCAGTGTAGCGGAACAATTTAAACATACCTGGATCTCCCTTCCCTGAGAATGATTTATTCAGCCCAGGTTGTTGGATTATTACCCAGACTCTCAATTCACATTGATATAATGATTTTCATATTTTCCACCTAATTTTTATAATATTCATTTTATTTTACTTTAAGAACTTTTTTATTTTTAATTTTTGTGGGTACACAGTAGGTGCATGGATTAATGTGGCACATGAGACGCTTTGTTACATACATGCAATATGCAATAATCACATCATGGAAAATGGCATATATATCTCCTCAAGAACTTATTCTTTGTGTCATAAACAATCCAATTATACTTTTTTAGTTATTTTAAAATGTATAATTATTATTATTTTAGATTCAGGGGTAGGTTTGTTCAATGTGCAGGTTTGCTATGTAGGTAAATTGCATGACATGGGGATTTGGTGTACAAATTATTTCATCACCCAGGTAATAAGCATAGTACCTGGTAGGTAGTTTTTCTATCTTTACTCTCCTCCCACCCTCCATCCTCAAGTAGACTCTAAGGTCTGTTGTTCCATTCTTTGTGTCCGTATGTACTTAATGTTTAGCTTCCACTTAGAAGTGAGTATTTGTACTTCCACTTGTAAGCATTTGGTTTTCTGTTCCTGCATTTGTTTGCTTAGGATAATGGCCTCCAGCTCCATTCAGGTTGCTGCAAAGGACATGATCTCATTCCTTTTCATGGCTGCATAGTATTCCATGGTATATATGTACCATATTTTCTTTATCTATTGTACCACTGATGAGAGATTAGGTTGATTTCATGTCTTTGCTATTTTGAATACTGTGGTGAAGAACACGTGCATGTATGTGTCATTATGGTAGGACAATTTATATTCCTTTGGGTATATACCCAATAATGGGATTTCTGGGTCAAATGGTAATTCTGTTTTAACTTTGAGAAATCGCCAAAGTGCTTTTCACATTCGCTGAACTAGTTTACATTCCCATCAGCAGTGGATAAGCTCTATATTTATCCTGTTGTGCTATAAAATAAATACTAGGTTGTATTCATGCTTTTCTTTTGTTTTCATTTTTTATTGCGTTTCATTCAGCAAACATAGCCAAATAAATGTCTTGCAGGAGGGCCTCCAATGGCTGCCATCTTCTACAGCAATAGCCAGCCACCCACTGACACCATTCAGAAAGTGTCCATTGGTTGGGCTTTCTTCCAGCGCCTCACAAAAGTAGTGGCTTCTTTGGTGAGGACTGCAGTGGTCCCTTTTCTCACACCTGTACCTGGCCAATCTTGTCCCCTTCTTTTTGGGCACTGTGAATGGGCCAAGAAAATCTACCTTGCTCTTGCCTATAATGCTGAGATCAGTGTGGCTTCCAGAGCTCAGGGTGTTGAAGAAGCCAGCTGCAGTGGCTTCACTTACCATCTCCTTTGCTTCCCCTTCCCCCATATCTGGCCTAGAATATCTTCAAATACAGCATTTGCTGCTGAGGATCCATGGTGATGAGGCTAGTTATCAGTTGATTCATGAGGATAGATGCTGTAGAGGTGAGGCCCGGTAAAAACTCCCAATCTCCTTAAAACTAGGGCTGCACCAATGTAACCTTGATACTTTAAAAGCATTTGCTTCAGCATCTGGTTGGCCATGACAACTCAGGAAGATGGCCACTAGAGATGGAGTGGCGCTCCAAGTTGGAAGAAATAAAACAATATGCTCCTGAATGACCAGTGGGTCAGTGAAGAAATTAAGAAGGAAATTGAAAAATTCCTTAAAACAAATGATAAGTGAAAAACAACCTATCAAAACCTATGGGATATAGCAAAAGCAGAACAAAGAGGGAAGTTTATAACTATAAATGCTTCCATCAAAAAGAAAAAGAAATCTTCAAATAAGCAACCTAATGATGAATCTTAAAGAACTAGAAAAGCAAGAGCAAGCCAAAACCAAAATTAGCAAAAGAAAAGAAATAATAAAGAGTAGAGCAGAAATAAATGAAATTGAAATGAAGAAAACAATACAAAAAATGAATGAAACAAAAAGTTGATTTTTTTGAAAAGATAAACAAAATCAACAAAACTTTAGCCAGATTAACAAACAAAAGACTGAAATAATTCAAATTAGAGATGAAAAAGGAGACATTATAACTGATACTGCAGACATTCAAAGGATCATTAATGGCTACTATGAGCAACTATATGCTAATAAATTGGAAAATCTAGAAGAAATGAATAAATTCCTAGACACAACCTATCAAGATTGAACCAGAGAACGGGAGAAAATATATGCAAAGTGCCCATCTGACAAGGGATTAAAAACCAGAATATACAAGGAGCTCAAACAACTCTATAGGAAAAAATCTATTAATCCAATGAAAATATGGGCAAAATATTTGAATAGACATGTCTCAAAAGAAGGCATAAAAATGGCAAACACGTATATGAAAAGGTAAGCAACATCATTGATCATCAGAGAAATGAAAATCAAAACTACAAGTTGAAATGGCTTTTATCCAAAGGTCAGTCAGTAACAAATATTGGTGGGGATGTGGAGAACACTGTTGATGGGAATGTTAATTTACATTAGTACAGCCTCTATGGAGAACAGTTTGAAGGTTCCTCAAAGAACTACAAATAGAGTTACCTTACAATTCAGCAATCCCACTCCTAAGTATATACCCTAAAGAAAAAAATCAGTATATCAAAAGATATCTCCACTCCCATATTTACTGCAGCACTATTCACAGTTGCCAATATTTGGAAGCAACCTAAGTGTCTATTAACAGACAAATGGATAAAGAAAATATGGTACCTATACACAATAGAGTGCCATTCAGCCATAAAAGAGAATGAGATCCTATTATTTGCCAAAACATAGATGGAATTGGAGGTCGTTATGTCAAGTGAAATAAGCCAGGTACAGAAAGACAAACTTCTAATATTCTTATATATGTGTATATATGTATCTGTCTATAGCAAATTATGTAAGACATCATACTATTGCTTGTATAGTCAATATTCAGTGTATACTTATTTACATATGCCAACTTGTTTGCCAGTCTACTTCTTTATTTTTTCCTTTAATTTAGTGTTTTTCTCCAGGATTCCTTTATTTGAAGGACTGCTATTAATATTTATTTATTAGAAGTTCTTAGGTAACAGATTCTCTCATTTTTGTTTGTCATAAGATGTCTTTATTTCATCTTTATTTAAATGATTTACTTTATCTCATATAGACATTTGGGTTGATATTATCTTCTTTCATCAATTTAATGATGCTTTTCCATTTTTCTCTGGCTTCCATGTTTCTTTTATGAAGAAATCTATCAGTTCCCTTTAAACTAAAGGACAGTCTCTCATCCCAGCTGCTACTAAGATTCTCTGTTTTTAATTTTTATTGTCACATGTTGATGTGTTTAGGTCTTTTTCATTGTTGTTTATTCCGCTTGTGGTTCACAGTGTATTTTTTTCTGTGGCTTGTTGTCTTTTATCAGGTTTTAAAAGTTCTTGGTAATTCTTTCTTCAAATATTTCACCTTTCTCATTCTCTTGTTTGCCTATCTACTTGGACTTCAATTATATATAGAATTATATATATGTAATTGAATTATATATATATATGAGATTTCACTGCATCTCACACATCTCTAATATTCTTTCTTGTATTTTTTCATTTTTCCTATTTGCATTCTTAATTTTAGTATTTTTATTGATTTAACTTCCAGCACACTCTGTAGTCTTCTGTGTTTAATCTGATTTTAAAGTCATCTAATGAATTTTTAATTTCAAAATTTTTTAGTTCTACAATTTTCATTTTCTTCTCTTTATGGATCCTAATTGGTGAAATTTGCTATCCTTTTATCTATTTATTACACCTTTTCTTCTACTGTCTTGAGCATGTTAGTCATGGTTATTATAATGTTACTGTTATTCACTTTCATACTCTGGATAGACTCTGATTATATTCCAATTATTTATCTTTTTGTTCTTTATTTTGAAAATATTTTTTCACTCTTCTGGTGTTTCTTATGATTTTTATTAAATTATGGATATTGTTTATTAAAAATTATAGGTTGTAGAGGCTCCAGTTCATGTTACTTCCTGCAAAGAAAGTTCACACACCTCACTGCAAGATGGACATGGAAGTAAATCCCCTTAATGCAGTGTTTCTTGTTGTAAAAAATTTACCTTTTAGGGGAAATTTGGCAATATGTAGAAATATTTTTGGTTGTTACAACTAAGAAAATGCTCCTGGCACCTAGTAAGGAGAGGTCAGGAATGCTACTAAACAACCTACGATGCACGGGGCAGCCTCCTACAACAAATAATTATTTTGTCCAAAATGCCAATCGTGCCAAAGTTAAGAAGCCCTGCCTTAATTTAAATAAAGGTTTTGTGGAGTTGAACCTGATTTTCAGGTTTCATAGGACTCAGTCAATCTCTGGCTCATTCACAGATTGCCAGGTTTAAAATCAGTCTCTGATTTATTCTCAGGAATTCTAATTCACGTATGAAAGATTTAAATTTAGAAATGAAGGAAGTGAATGTGCCTGATCATGCCTGATCTCAGAAGCTAAGCGGGATTGGGTCTGGTTAATACTTGGATGAGAGACCACTGAGTTATAATAATAATAATAGTTTTAAAAGTAAATTTAAAAAATGAAATGAAGGAAGTGGGAATAGAGATTACAAAATGTAAGGTTTCCATTTTGTGTAGGGATGTCTAATAGGACTAGAGCAATACTAAGTATTTTCCTGATCATAGGCTGATGGTTCAAATGCTGTAATCGTAGAACTGGCAGTTAAAAAATGATTTCTGTGTTCCTTACATTCATAATTGCTGTGGGGACAGTTACTCCTTATATAGACCAATTGATTGGTAATGTTTAGAAATTTATTTAGTAAGCCAAGTCTACAGCCTGGTCTTACAGTTCTTCAATGATTTGTAAGTATCTAATGCCTTATATATGCTTATTCAAATAATCAGAGTTGTTTAGTTATAACTTGTATTACAAGTATTATTACAATAATAACTTGTATTACATGTATTATTACAATAATAACTTGTATTACATATAACTATTATCATTGCATTCAGGGTGAAATAATTTGTAAGTGAACTCAAGTTTTCATCTAATATTTAAAAAATACCCATTAGGAATAAGCATAAATCTCTACAAAACTTTGAAATATATAGTTAAACTGTCTTTTCAGTTTCTGATAAAGTATAACAGCTTTAATTTTCTCTCTCTATCAAATTAGAAAAAGTAACTAGATCTTTTAAGTGTTGACATAAATAAAAAATACTTAGCAGCGTGTACTTTCCACTTAATGATGTTTTACTACTCATAGTTCTGTAATCAGAATCTTGAGGATCTTCCCTTAAGTCAAATAGGAAAGATTAGAGAGTTACTCTCCTGCTTATTGTCTTTCAAGAATCTCCTTTTGAAATCTGAATAAATTGAACTTCTTATCGACTAAAATGCTCTACATAATTTTGCCCCTAACAAACTCTTCGACTTCAATTTTTGCCATTTTCACATTCACTAAATACAGTACAGCTGTTCTCTTCCTTTTTATGGACATCAAATATAACAAGCTCATAAGATCTTTGGATTCTTGTACTAGTCACCCTTTTTGCCTAGAATTTCTGTCTCCAGATATTTGCATGGTTGTTTCTGTCAAATCATCTTGGTTTCAGCTAAACACCACTCGAGGCCTCACTTAACAACCAAACGTAAGGTAATTACCACCTCCCCAGATAATCTCTAGCACAATACCACTTTCTGCTTGCTACAGAACACGATTTCTTTCTGAAACTATGGTTGTTTCTAAAATTTAATAACCTGTATTTATCCCCTTGAATAAATTTAATAACCTGTATTTATCCCCTTGAATATAAATCTAGGAGACTTGGAATCTTACCTGTCTGATTCATATGCCTAGAATAGTACCTGGAAATGGGAAGTGCTTAATAATTATAATACTTGCTAAATAACTGACTGATTCAATGCATGAATGAGGAAATGATTTAGCTAAATTCAACTGGACTTTCTCCTTTCTTGTTTTTCTCATTCTTCTATTCAGCAAACCATATGTTGACTTAACAATTTCCTCATGGAAACTTTCACTTCCGGTTGTGAAGCATATAAATAACAGGGTTCATCAAAGGAAAGATGACAGTATGGAAAAGAGAAACTACCTTGTCAGCTGGGAAAGCCTGGAAGGGGCGAGTGTAGATGAAAATAGCAGGTCCAAACATGAGAAATACAATGATAATATGGGTGGTGCATGTGGAGATAGCCTTGCACTTTCCTTCAGAGGAGTGCTCCCTTATGCAACAGAGGATGACTGCATAGGAGGCCAGAAGGCCTAGGAAGCACAGGAGGCTGAGCAGGCCACTGTTGGAGACCATCAGAAGCTCCACCACAAAGGTATCGGTGCAGGCCAGCTTGATGACCTGTGGAACATCACAGAAGAAGTTATTGAGCTGGTTTGGGCCACAGAAAGGCAAGTGCGGGATAAGGGCTACTTGTACAATGGAATGGATAAAGCCCCCAAGCCACAGAGCCAACGATAATGCATAGCAGGCTCTAGGGTTCATGATGGTTGAATAGTGTAGAGGCCGGCAAATGGCGATGTAGCGGTCAAAAGCCATAACAACGAGAAGGAACATCTCCCTTGCTCCAAGAAAATGCAAGAAAAAGAGCTGAGTGATGCAGCCTCTATAGGAGATTACCTTCTTCTCAGAGAGGAAGTCCACCAACATCCTGAGAACCACAATGAAGGAGTAGGATGCATCTAGGAAGGCCAAGTTGCCCAGAAAGAAATAGACGGGGGCTGTGAGCCCAGGGTCTGACTTTATGGTGAAAATGATGAGGAAATTTCCAGGGAGGATGATCAGGTAGAAAATCAAGACTAGCACAAAGACCAGAAGTTGAGCATCTTGAGACTGTGTCAGACCGAGAAGAATGAATTCTGTCACCACTGTGAGGTTCTCTGTTTCCATCATTTCTCACTCTGCAGAACAATATAGGGCAAATTGTTATCTGTTGTAACCACCTTTTCATCTGTTTTGTATCTCCTCTCTAGATAAGAACATTATTGGTCCCAACCAAGGTTCCATAGCTGAAGACAATTTATGCCTCATAACTGTCTTGTATCCTGAGTTAACCCTTCTATCCTTCATCCTCTTTATTCCTCACTAAAATAAAATATGTTTTTCTGTAGCCACATTTTCATGCCCATTTAACCTTATGCTTCTAGATAACTTCACTCCTGTAGGATTCCAGGCTACTTTGCTTGAAGAATATTAGAAGTTGTCTTATTAAAGCAAAACTTAAGCATGATCAAGTTTGTCTGTTTTGTTTGTTTTTGTTGCTGTTAGTGGTGGTCCACTGTCTCTAAATGTTGGATTAGTTGCTAGGTTTTAGTTCCTTTTCTTCCTGTCACAGAATAAAGTGCTTTCACAGTTGCTTCTGCCACCAGTTCCTATGGAATTCTTGGTTCCTGGTTGTTACCTATATGACTGGTTTCTAAATTTGTTCCTTGCTTATTCCCATCACATTGTTCTGCTTTGGTGCTCTTGTGTATTCTTACTTCAAACTGATAGCAGGCAAGATCTGTATATTTCTCTTAACTTAGAGGAATTCCCTGGTTAAAGCCTTGGCTGAGTACCACTCTGAATCTGCTCTACAACCTGTTCTTAAGTTCTGGTTAATACTAATTCAGTTTCATCTGCTTTCTATATATCTATAACCTACTTCTTCTTCAGATCTCAGGGTGAGAGCCAAATGATATTCTTTTCACAAACATTTTTGCATAATACAAAATTTAACAGAATATGTAAAATATTTTGACTATCTCAGCTAATAAATTAAAATACAGTAGAGCTGGAATTGGCCATACAGAACATATAATCTGATGTACTCATTTGAGAGATGAAAAAATGCAACTGCAGACAAGTTTTCAACTTGCAATGAGTTTCTTTTCTCTCATTATCAAGTGATAGAGGAAAGCAGGTATTTATTCCTCAGTTTACACTTTTAAGAGAATTATTTAGTGTCTCATCAATTGGCAATATTTTATTTAGGCACTTAAGTAAATATGATGCCGCATGTCTAAATATTCCCCCTTTTCTGACCATAGCTTTGTCTAAATAAGTATTCTATTCATGTCAGAGAAATCTAGAATTAAGGTTTAGTCTGTATACTAATCTCCAAAATCAGATGTGTTCACCCAAGGAGGTGCACAAGATAATCCATTGGGATGCAAAAAAATAATGGAACTTCTCTGTATATTATTATCAGCTATGTTTTTAAAAATGTATTTGTTCACGCCTGTAATCCCAGCACTTTGGGAGGCTGAGGAGGGCGGATCACAAGGTCAGGAGATCGAGACCATCCTGGCTAACATGGTGAAACCCTGTCTCTACTAAAAATACAAAAACAAAATCAGCTGGGCGTGGTGGCTGGCGCCTGTAGTCTCAGCTACTCAGGAGGCTGAGGCAAGAGAATGGTGTGAACTTCAGAACTTTGTTTTATGTGAATAGTAACATTCGTAACTAGCAGCAAATGCTATGGAATAAGTACTTACAACACATGGGCACATATTTATGCATTCCAAATACATATTCACACCTGTATAAATACACACATAGTGAATCTAAGAAAATCAAAATAGGAAAAAAGTATTTTAGTGTTCTTCAAATTAGTTTAGTCATTTCCTTTTCTTTTTTACTCACTTAGACACCTCTTGGCTTCCACATTTATACCTTGCTCTGCCTACAGAAACCTGGTCTTAAGAACTTAAGTCAGAAGCTCCCTCCCCTAGTCCTACCTTTTGTCCATTCCAGATGTTCAATTATATTAGTTATTTCATGCTTCTCCGGGTTGAGGATTCCAAGACACAGGGAGCACCTGAGAGTTTCAGCTTCTCCCACTCTTCCTTTGCTTTCATTTTCTACTATTTCCCTCTATTCTCTGTTAACTAACAGATAAAATTCCATGTTACTCAACATCTTTAATCCACTTTTCTTCTTTCCTCTGCCCTCATTTATGTACCTTTTGTTCTGTTGATTCTCAAATTGTATTCATCACAGAGATGGGGGACACATATGCATTAGGTGGGCATTCCTCTGTACAAAATGAGTTCCTGAAAAAAAAACACCAAACAATGGATCTCACATGGGCAAACTTCTTGTTCTAGTCAGATAAGACAAAGAGGCATTGTCAGTGTAGGCCAAGACAGAAACCTAAATGGTGGTCACCATCTCTAACCTTCCTTATTATTTCAACAGATATATATATATATACACACATCATAAATGTACATACATACATACCCCTTTGGCACTGAAGATGCATAAGTGGAGAGAGTCCCCATACTGTCCCCCACAACGCCTTCCAGACTACAGAGCAGCAAGCATCTGTAGGCAACACTATGCATATCTCAATTCCAGACTGCTGTCAGACCAGCTCCTGAAGCCAAGTGTCTGGGGATCTGATCACCATCCTAGCAGCTCACTCCCTTATCCTTCCTCATTCACTTTATCTTGCTTCTTTCTTATTTCCCATCCTTCCCCATTCTATTCCTGCTAATTCTGTCTTCATACACTCATTTACAACAATTATTTCTTTACATTTGCTTTTAGCTTCTGTTTCCTGTTACTTGCTTTTTAATTTTTTCTTGCAATTTATCTTCCTAATCCCTTGCTTTTCCTCTCTCTTTGCTCTCTTCCTTATCATTCTCTTTCTTCTTTCTCTCATTTGCCTACATTCTTTCAGTCTTAAGTATGTATCACCTTGTTCTTTACACATATTCTCCTTAAATATATTCAATGCCTACCCTTTACTGATTCTGAAATAATAAATTGCTTAACCTATTCCAAGGTAGAGTGAGCACAGTAGTCAGGTGCTTCCTATTTATTTCATTCCAATGACTTTTTTCTACAGACCTAAAGTGCTTTCCTTGCTCCCCAGTGCTAAGGCTTACTTCCTGAATATCATCTTCTTTGAAATTTACTGAGTCTGAATCACTCATTAATTACTTCAGATTTTGTCACATGTTTTGTCTGTTTTTAACTCATCTTGACAAAAATGAGGCAAGTTATTTTGGTGTTCTAAAATAGATCTCTGGTTTGAGAATTATTTTACCTTGCTGAGTTACCATACCTGCAATTTTAGGAAGCTTAGGCAAGTTATTTAATGAAATTAATAACCTTAGGCAAGTCATTTAATCTTTTAATAACTGTATTTTGAATCTATTAAAGAGAAATAATATATTCACTGTTTTTACTTCACAGGGTAGAGGGAATATGATGATCAAATTAGGTGGTTAGGAGCTAATCCACATCTGTGTAAACGAAGAGAGGAAGCATTCAGTGATAAATACATTCTAGCAAAAAATGGATACTATGTCAGTAGATCTTTTGTCACTGCCCTGGGATTAATTCCAAGGGAGATGGTAACTGCTTGAATCTAAGTGGATTTCAGAGTAAGAAACTCTGGAGGTTCTAGGAAGGGTCTAAGTAAAGGTTTTCTTATCTAATTCAGACATGTTTGAGAATCATGTCTTTCTTGTTTTAGGATTGCTAACTCTGAGCCTTATATTGCTGGATGTAAGGACCATGTGCAGATGAAGAAACACATGTAGCTATGTTGGAACCAGAGGTTTCCAAACTTGTGAAGTCAATGAAGTTTGTCTCTGAGACTCAGCCTACCCTTTTTGACTGATTGTGATTCCTTAACTCTTCCTCCCTTTACCTTTGGTTTAGGATAAAGATGAAATCAGTCATTTGTATTATATACAAGTTGAAATCCAGATGGTGCATCTCCATAATCAATTGGTATTTTTATTTTTAAAATAATAGTAAAATTAAAAATTTTAGCACCTTTAAAATAGTACTAAGTATTAGATAGTAGGAGGTTTATTTGAGAAACAGGTTTACTTGAGAAAAGTGCTGAACACCTGAATTTAGAACTCACCCTTACTCTGTTTCTGCAGCAGAATTCTGTTCTTATAAATTTCAAGGCAGCAGGTAACCAAGACAAATAGTATAATTTTTCTTCTTTTTTTTTCTTTTTCTCTATTTAATTTAAATGTAAAGAATGATAAAAAATTTTACCTTGCTGGGAGCCAAATGCTACTCTCAAACAAGTGGCTATTCTTTTCTGTCTGATAAAAGGTAGATTAGCTAATTATTTCAGAATTTGTCCTTAAATATATGTTCTCATGTTGGAATATTATAAATTCTGAAATCTCTATTCATTTGTAATACAATTAATGCAATAGAGAATGTGCTTTGGGGTTTTACTGCTACCTGAAGTCTGCAGAGTTCTACCAATGGGAATTATTAGTCTGTCAACTAGAATTAGACAAAGAAAGAGACAAGAACATTTTAAAGATTAAATGTTCAAAACACATGCCAGTGAATACCCCATTGAGTCATGTCAGGGTTTTGAATTTGGTATTTTATCAGTGGCAGTGATAATGGAATGTCCCATACACTTATTAGGCAAAATGATTCATGATTAATTCAATGTTAATAATGCTTTATTTAACTCAGTATATCTAAATTATTATCATTTCAAAGTTTGTCTTTAAATAAAAAGAATTTTATGCATCTTGTAGACCAGTTCCTCCAGGGGAGTGCCCCTCAAATAAAAGAAGAAATACTCTATTGCATTATTGGTTTTTTTGAATATGTGGTTCCTAAGTCCTGATATAATAATGATCTTTCTGGTTTTTAATGAAATAATATAATATAAAAATATTTAATCATACAAGAAAAAAAATCAACGTAAGGTTTTTTTTGGTAACATATTATAAAGAAAGATGCCATTCCCCTAAGTCACATTAAAATTAAAATACCAAACTTAAATTTAATAAAGCAAATTCAACACACAGTCAAGTATGCTTTCATTCATGTTTATGCCCGGGTCAGCCAGAGATGCAGTTAGAGATGTTTAAAAGTGGACAGAGATGAAGAGAGGTAGATAACATTTTAGCAGGTTTCTTTCCTATTATAATCGGTGCTGCAACGTCTAACATATACCATTTTCCTTGAGTGAAAGCATAGCTGTACAATACAATCCCAGAAAGATACAAAATTAGAAATACAAGATAATTGCAAAAGAGAGAACAGAGGCAAAAAAGAGGAAAAGCATACACAAAAAAATAGGAGAAAATATGGAGAGAAAGAGAAACAATGCCCACAGAGATGCTTGTACCACAAAGCAGTACACACAGGTTTAGAAAAAAAAAAAAGACAGGATAAGAGGAGGCAAGGGGTGGAGGGAGAAAGATAGAGCAGTAAAGATATTTTTGAAAATGCAAATTATTTTGTTTTGTTTTTGTTTTTTATTTTTTACTTTAGTTTTTTTTAATGCAATTAAGAGACTTCCCAGGGATGTCACCTCTCAATGTTGACAACAATGGTTTAGAATTAGTTAGAAGAAGATATTTTAACTGAGATATTAACTAGTGCAAAATAGGCCTTACCCCTCTGCTGAGAACACTTTTTCATCTTAGGCAATTTTATACTATTAAAAAGAAAGATGTATGTTTGTGTGAATGTCTGTGTGTTTTAAAAGATGTATCTCAGAGTGGCCTAAACTAGCTTTCTAAACAAGGCATCCAATTGTGGTGAAACTGGCACAAGACTGGAGCTTAAAAGACGAGTTTGCAGTCCTGGTTCCAACCATGATGGTTCTTTTTTTTGAGAAAATGTCAAAAACTTACTCCGATATTTTGTCATCTAAAAAATTGAAAATGTATTTCCTTACTTTACAAAAGGTTTTAGGTGTTTATCATTTGGAAAACTTATTACATAGGTAAGTGATTAGGCACTGATTATTGTATACAAGGTCCTTGGTCTCAGGGATTTGACACGCCAGTGGAGTTGACATTCCAGCAACTAGATTGCTACTCAGTGAGAACCTTATAGATTATACCTCTCTAAATCCTGGTAATGAAAACATCTTTCTCTGGGATGGTTTTCATTTTCTTCTTTGTATGTTTCATGTTATTAATTTTAGTAAAATGAGATTTTAGTTTGTAATTTAAGAAATAGTATCACTAGTTTATTTTGAAAAATAAATTGTATAAATGTTTACAAAACTTAATAGCAAACAGTCATATTTTGCTCAGGATAGCAAACAAGGCACAAATAGGTGCCAGATAGATTCCAGAGTTTCAGACAAGTCAGTTCTTGATAGTGTAACATGATGTTTGACTAAAAATTTTATTTTATTTAATGGTAAATTATTGATATTGAACACAGATGGTAATCAGTAATTTAAAAAAAAAGTAGGGGAGAAACCCACCCAAATTTAAAATCACATTGATAAAACTTAGAGAATTGGGGGAATCTTTGTTTTACAGGCAGGTTGACTGGCTAATTTGGAGGCAGCAATACAAATTAAAGGACTAGCTATGAGGCTGTTCTCTAACATCTATACTTATTTGCATATTCTTGGGATGCAGGGTGGGTTCAACATAGGCAAATCAATAACTGTGATTCACCACATAAACAATTAAAAAGAAAAATGGTATAATCATCTTAATGACACAGAAAAAGCTTTTGATAGAGTTCAACATTGGTTCATGATAAAAACACTCAAGAAACTAGGCATTTATAGAAGGAACATACCTCAAAATAATAAGATCCATTTATGACATACCCACTGCCACCATCTTACTGAATGGGAAAAAGCTGGAAGCCTTCCCCTTGAGAAATGGAACAAGACGAGGATGTCCATTCTCATCACTCCTATTCAACATAGTGCTGGGAATCTGAGCCAGAGCCATCAGGCAAGAGAAAGAAATAAATTACACCCAAATAAAAAAATAAACTGTCAAATTACCTTTGGTGATTATATAACACCAAACATAGAAAACTGTAACTCCACTAAAAGGCTCCAAAGACTGATAAATGATAAATGTACCAAAATCAGCAGCATTTCTATACAGCAATAACATTCATGTTGAGAGACAAATCAAGAATGCAATCTCATTTACAATAGCGCTGCACACACACCCACATACACACACACACACACACACACACACACAAAACCCAACAACATGTAAAAATAGATCTAACCAAGGAGGTGAAAGATCCCTACAAGGAACTACAAAACACTATTGAAAGAAGTCATAGCTGACAGAAACAACTGGGAAAACATTCCATGCTCATTGTTTGGAAGAATCAATACTGTTAAAATGGCCATACTGCTCAAAGTAATGTACAGATTCAATGCTATTACTATCAAATTAGCAATGCCGTTCTACACAAAATTAGAAAACAATCCTAAAATTGATATGGAACAAAAAAGATCCTGAATAGCTAAAGCAATTATAAGCAAAAAGAACAAAGCTGGAGGCATCACATTACCTGACTTTGAGCTATACTACAAGGCTAAAGTAGCCAAAAGGCATGGTACTGTACAAAAACAGACACATAGACCAATGAAATAGGACAGAGAACTAAGAAGTAAAGCATCACACATACAGCCATCTGATTTTTGACAAAGTTGACAAAAACAAGCAGTGGGAAGAGGACTCCCTATTCAACAAATAGTACTGAGATAACTGGCTAGCCATCTGCAGAAGACTGAAACTGGACCCCTTCTGTATTAGTCTGTTCTCACTCTACTAATAAAGACATACCTGAGGCTGGGTAATTTATGAAGAAAAGAGGTTTGATTGACTCAGTTCCACATGGCTTGTGAGGCTTCACAATCATGGCAGAAGGCAAAAGAGGAGCAAAGTCATGTCTTACATGGCAGCAGGCAAAAGAGGAGCAAAGTCATGTCTTACGTGGCAGCAGGCAAGAGAGTGTATACAAGAGAACTCTCCTTTATAAAACCATCAGATCTCATGAGATTTATTCACTATCATGAGAAAAGCATGGGAAAGACCCACCCCCATGATTCAATTATCTCCCACCAGTCCCTCCTCTAACACATGGGAATGATGGGAGCTACAATTTATTTATTTATGTATTTATGTATTTATTTATTTATTATGGGCTGGACATGGTGCCTCATGCTTGTAATCCCAGCACTTTGGGAGGCTGAACTGGGTGGATCTCTTGAGCCCAGGAGTTTGAGTCTAGCCTGGTCAACATGGCTAAACCTCATGTCTACCAAAAATACAAAAAGTTAACCAGGCACCGTGGTGCAGCTACTTTGTAGGCTGAGGTAGGGGGATCACCTGAGCCTGGGAAGTCAGGCCAGGCTCCCAGGCCTGGCTCATAAAAGCTTTCCATATGTTTTCTTTTTTTAATTTATTATACTTTAAGTTCTGGGATACATGTGCAGAATGTGCAGGTTTGTTACATAGGTATACAAGTGCCACGGTGGTTTGCTGTACCGATCAACCCATCATCTATGTTTTAAGCCCTGCATGAATTAGGCATTTGTCCTAATTCTCTCTCTCCCCTTCCCTGCCAACCCTCAACAGGCCCCGGTGTGTGATGTTCCCCTCCCTGTGTCCATGTGTTCTCATTGTTCAACTCCCACTTATGAGTGAGAACATATAGTGTTTGGTTTTCTGTTCCTGTGTTAGTTTGCTGAGAATGATGGTTTCCAGCTTCATCCACGTCCCTGCAAAGGACATGAGCTCATTCTTTTTATGGCTGCATAGTATTCCATGGTGTATATGTGCCACATTGTCTTTATCCAGTCTATCATTGATGGGCATTTGGGTTGGTTCCAAGTCTTTGCTACTGTAAATAGTGCTGCAATAAACATACATGGGCATGTGTCTTTATAGTAGAATGATTTATAATCCTTTGGGTATATACCCAGTAATGGGATTGCTGGGTCAAATAGTATTTCTGGTTCTAGATCCTTGAGCAATCATCACACTGTCTTCCACATTGGTTGAACTAATTTACACTCCCACCAACAGCGTAAAAGCGTTCCTATTTCTGATTGGACCTACAATGTAAGATGAGATTTGAGTGGAGACACAGCAAAACTGCATCAACTTCCTTTCAGTATATATAAAAATTAACTCAAGATAGATGAAAAACTTACATGTAAGACCTAAAACTATTACAATCCTAGAAGAAAACCATTAAATATTATTCTGGACATTGATCTTAGGAAAAATTTATGATGACATCCACAACACAATTGCAATAAGGATAAAAATTGGCAAGTGAGGCCTAATTAAACTAAAGAGCTTCTACACAGCAGAAGAAAATATCAAGAACAAACAACTTACAGAATGGAAGAAAATATTCACAAGCTATGCATTTGGCAAAGGTTAATATCCAGAATCTATAAGAAACTTAACGTAACAAGCAAAAACCAAACAACCTCATTAAAAAAATGGGCAAAGGATATGAACAGATACTTCTCAAAAGAAGACATACATGCAGCCAACAAACATATGAAAATGTGCTCAACATCACTAATCATCAGAGAAATGCAAATCAAAACCCCAACGAAATACCATCTCATACCATCAAAATGGCTATTATTAAAAGTTCAGAAAACAACAGATATTGATGAGACTACAGAAAGAAGAGAACACTTATACACTATTGAAGGGAATGTAAATTAGTTCAGCTCCTTTGGAAAGCACTTTGGAGATTTCTCAAAGAACTCCCCATTCAACCCAGCAATCCCATTATTGGGTATATACCTGAAGGAAAATAGATTACTATACTAAGAAGACACATGCATTCATATGTTCATCACTGCACTGTTCACAATAGCAAAGACATGGAATCAACAAAATGCCCATCAACAATGGACTGGACAAAGAAAATGTCACACATATACACCATGGAATACTATCCAACTATAAAATGAATGAAACGGTGTCCTTTACAGAAACATGGATGCAGCTGGTGGTCATTATCCTAAAGCAAATTAATGCAGGAACAGAAAACCAAATATCATGTGTTCTCACTTACAATCGGGAGCTAAACATTGGGTGCACATGGATATAAAGATGGGAACAAAGGACGCTGGGAATTAATAGAGTTGGGAGAGAGGGAAAGGGTTGAGAGTTGATAAACTATTAAATGACAAAACCACAATTACTTTTGCACCATCCTAATACCTATTGGGTACTATGTTCACTACGTGAGTACAGGGATCAGTCATACCCCTAATCTCAGTATCACACAATATATCCCTATAACAGCCCTGCACTTACACCCTCTGAATCTATAATAAAAATTAAAATAAAGAAAGAAAAACAACTACGTCTACTATTACTCCACACTGGACCATGAGGTGCAAACTTAATTCTCCATGAATAGTTAGAATATCTTCAGATAAATAGAACCTCTGTTATTTTTATTATTCACTCATTTTTATTCATTCATAATGACATTATGGCAGAATTTCTCTCTAATGCTAAACACACTACCTGGCCTGATAAGAAGACTATAGCTACATGTATTCATATGAAAGGACCTATCTCTGTGATGACTGTGTTTCTTGGTTTAAACTGGAAAGTCGATACACGTAGACAAAGACAGACTGAGTTAACTGCACCTATTCCAAAATTGACCACATAGTTGGAAGTAAAGCACTCCTTAGCAGATGTAAAAGAACAGAAATTATAACAAACTGTCTCTCAGACCACAGTGCAATCAAACTAGAACTAAGGATTAAGAAACTCAAAACTGCTCAACTACATGGAAACTGAACAACCTGCTCCTGAATGACTACTGGGTACATAACGAAATGAAGGCAGAAATAAAGATGTTCTTTGAAACCAACGAGAACAAAGACACAACATACCAGAATCTCTGGGACACATTTAAAGCAGTGTGTAGAGGGAAATTTATAGCACTAAATGCCCACAAGAGAAAGCAGGAAAGATCTAAAATTGACACCCTAACATCACAATTAAAAGAACTAGAGAAGCAAGACAAACACATTCAAAAGCTAGCAGAAGGCAAGAAATAACTAAGATCAGAGCAGAACTGAAGGAAATAGAGACACAAAAAACCCTTCAAAAAATTAATGAATCCAGGAGCTGGTTTTTTGAAAAGATCAACAAAATTGATAGACCGCTAGCAAGACTAATAAGAAAAGAGAGAAGAATCAAATAGATGCAATAAAAAATGATAAAGGGGATATCACCACCGATCCCACAGAAATACAAACTACCATCAGAGAATACTATAAACACCTCTATGCAAATAAACTAGAAAATCTAGAAGAAATGGATAAATTCCTTGACACATACACCCTCCCAAGACTAAACCAGGAAGAAGTTGAATCTCTGAATAGACCAATAACAGGCTCTGAAATTGAGGCAATAATCGATAGCTTACCAACCAAAAAAAGTCCAGGACCAGAGGGATTCACAGCCGAATTCTACCAGAGGTATAAGGAGGAGCTGGTACCATTCCTTCTGAAACTATTCCAATCAATAGAAAAAGAGGGAATCCTCCCTAACTCATTTTATGTGGCCAGCATCATCCTGATACCAAAGCCTGGCAGAGACATAACAAAAAAAGAGAATTTTAGACCAATATCCCTGATGAACATCGATGAAAAAATACTCAGTAAGTATTCTAAACTTAACTCTTAATGTAAAACATGGTCATTTATGGCCTTAGTGCCGGGAAAAGTAAATGATTAAGTAACAATTTGCTAGTGTATCATTATTTATCTTGCTGAAAAGAAAGTAGCAAATTGGAAAATACCATTACAGTGTATTTTTAATCGCATTTTAACATATGAGGCAATAACAGAGACAAAGAAGGCATACAAAAATGCAAAGGAGAGAATGAAAAACAAACAAATAACAAGATATCTATTAAGGCCAGCAAACCTAGAATTCCTTTTCCCTAGGCCTGCTTTCACCTTAGAGAATATAATTAGACACTGGCTATAAGAATTTATACCTAGCTGGAAACTCCCTCAGGAGGGATTAAAAATAGGCATCTGGTAGAGAAGCAAAGCAAGATACTGCTCTGTAATAAATATCATTTCCAAAATGTGCCATAAGGCTTTCTTTTGTTGCCAGTACTGTTGAAAATATACTATTCCAAATATCATTTCAAACCACCTCATTTCTTGTTTTATTTTTTTTGCCAATATGCTTTTTAATTCCTTTTATTAGAGAGAAATAATTTACAGATGGTAAGATACACAAATCTTAAATGCTTGGATTGAGGTTATTTTCCCCTATGTATGCAACTGTGAAATCACCACACTTATCAAGATACAAAATATTTCTCTGAAACGTAAAAGTTTCTTTGGATCCCTTTGCAGTCAATACCATCACAGCTAGACCGTTGTCATTTCTATCATTAAATATTAGTTCTGTCTCTTCTTGTATTTCATTTAAATTAAATCTCACAGTATTTATTATTTTGAGTGTCTTCTGCTCAACATAACAGTGTTTTAGGAATTGTATCCATTTTGCTTCATGTACCAGTTTTGTTTTTATTGCTGAGTAGTGTCTTACTGTGCGAAGTACTTTAATCCCATCTTGGTGCCTACTGCCCAGATGACCCAAATTAATACATGAGGTGCAAATTAACACAACTGGTAGTGGGAGTGGTCTGAGCAAGTGGGTGATAAATGAGAATTTGTGGCTGGGCCACTCACCAACCTGGTAGGCAAATAGGACTATATTCTAAGTGGTAGGTGGCACACAGATAACCCCAGGCACAAAAGAGATGCCTGATTGCTAAATATTTCACTGTTAGTGATCTGGCAAAACATTCTCTTAAAAAGAACATCATTGCAGGTGAATGCTTCAGATATTTGAAAGATAAAGGGACAAGAAGTCCTACAAACAATGAGGTCGTTTTCTTATTGGTAAGTTTTTTTGACTTCTTGTAGAGGAATAATAAGTGGAAGGCCACTAGAAAGTAGTTTAAGGTTCAGCGTAGGAGCCTAAGCAACTATTTGGTAGTTTACAAAAAAACCCTTCTTTCCTGTAGTGAAAGCATACACATATATCAGCAGTAGACTGAAATCTAATAAAGTTACACAGCTCCAGAAGTATATTAATGTCAATTAAGGCATGTGTGCTATGCTAAGGTCAGGGCACTGGCAGGGAAAATGTAGTACCCTAAAATATGGGATGAGTACACCTGGATGGCTGCCCCTGAAAACTTTGACTCTGCAGACTTCCTCACCTTAGTGAGAACTAGAACTTGCCCTGCCTAAAGAAGCTTCAGAGGCCTCCTACCTACAAGGCAGCAGATGATACTTTTGGCCTGGCCTGACTTCCTCTCCAGAATGGTAACTAGAGTAAAGTCCTAGCAAAGCTACTGGGACATGCTGACCATGATAGAGGAGGAAAGAGATTACACATTGAAGCAGCTACAAGAAGTAGCTTTCATGTACTGGCTGGAACTATGAAATATTCTTAGAATTGAATTTTTTATAGCCTTTTTGAGATTAGGATTAACATACTATGAATTAATGGATTCCTTGGGATTTTTGTCTTTTTTGTATAATTGTGAGAATTCCTTATTTATTCTGGATACAAGCACTTTAGCAGATACATAATTTATATTGTCTCCAATTCTGTGGATTTTTTTCACTCTCTAGATAATATCATTTGCAATGAAGAAATACATTAATAACATACAATTTACCTATTTTTCCTTTTGTTGCTTATCCATTTGGTGTCATATCTAAGAAACCATTACCTATCTCAAGTTTATGAAGATTCACTTTTACACTTTATTTCAAGACTTTTATAGTTTTACCATTTATTTTAGGTGCATTTTCCATTTGACTTAACTTTTGTTATGATGTAAGACAGGAATTTAACATTATCCCTTTGCATGTGAACATCCATTTGTGCCTGCACCATTTGTTGAAAAGACTCTAGTATCCTTTCTATCATTGAATTGTCTTGTCACCTTTTCCAAAACAGTTGACCATAAGTATGAGGGCTTATTTTTGCCCTCACACTTGGATGACCATGCATCATAAATTATAATGTTACATTTGAATTTTTAATTGTATATATTTATGGTGTACAACATGATATCTATTTATGGTGTACAACATGATATGTATATATATGTATGTATACACACAAACACACACACACAGAGTAAGATGATTACTACAATCAGGCCAATTAACATGTCCATCATGTGACATAGCATGAAAAGAAACATACCTTTTCTTTTTTTAAGGTAAAAATACCTAATATCTATTTAATTTTTGTTCAGTTTACATCAATATTATTAACTATAGCTCTCATGTTATAATTTAGCACTTAGGCCTCTAGATTTATTTATCGTACATAACTGCCACTTTTGTTCCCTTTGACCTATTATCGCTCCATTACCCCCACCCCTTGCCTCTAGTAACTGCTTTTCTACACTCTGTTTCTATGTATCTGACTTTTTAAAATATTTGACATATAAGAGAGGTCTTATACATCAAATACGCAGTATTTTTCTTTTTGTGTTTGTCTCATTTTGGCATAACGTCTTCTGGTTCATCCATGTTGTCACAAATGGCAGGATGGGATAAAATACAAGTTTGGTGGCCATTGATATTGCCTCTGGAAAATCTTGTCCAGAAGGAGGGAAATGTATACAAAAAAAAAAAAAAAATCTAAGCCTGCCAACTGACTGATGGACCTCTTTCTCAGCCAAGGGCATTCTAGCATTCTAGCTCAGGTCATGATGAGAAGTGCTGGGTTGTACCTCATTATACACTTTTTTCTTTGTAATTTAGGCACAACTGACCACCATTAACATTAAGACTAACTAAACAGACTTTTTGTAGTTATAAGACTCTAAATTCCAGCCTGAAGCTGGTATTGCATCACATGACAGATAGCCGGCCCTGGAAGAAATTGAACTATTTTACCCCAGAATACATTTCTTTGACATCTTTTGCAATAGCTCTGCAAGGCTGTCTCTTGTGGGAGAAATCTACATTCCGGAGAGAATCCTGTTTTCTTTCCAGGTCTTTCCTCTGATCCAGGAGACTATTAACTAATAGTCTGGCACTTTGTTTTTTTTAGTTTTGATAAGAGCTCTGAAGCCTGCTACTTGGAGGCTTTCTCTGCATAATAAAACCTTAGTCTCCACAGGCCCTTACCTTAACCAAGACATTTCTTTCTATGGATTCTATGGATTCCAGGTCTTTAGGTAATAACTGTTTCAATCAACTGCCAATCAGAAAATCTTTGAATCCATCCCTCCTTCCAGTTGTCCCACTTCTCTGGACTGAACCCATGTACATCTTACATGTATTGATTGATGTCTTTTTTTATTTTTATTTTTATTTTTTTTGAGACGGAGTCTCGCTCTGTCGCCCAGGCTGGAGTGCAGTGGCGCAGTCTCGGCTCACTGCAAGCTCTGCCTCCCGGGTTCATGCCATTCTCCTGCCTCAGGCTCTCCTAGTAGCTGGGACTACAGGCGCCCACCACCACGCCCGGCTAATTTTTTGTATTTGTATTAGAGACGGGGTTTCACTGTGGTCTCGATCTCCTGACCTCGTGATTCGCCCGCTTTGGCCTCCCAAAGTGCTGGGATTACAAGCTTGAGCCACCGCGCCCGGCCGATTGATGTCTTATGTCTCCCTAAGATGTATAAAACCAAGCTGTAGCCTGACCACTTTGGGCACATGTTCTCATGATCTCCTGAGGCTGTGTCATTGGCCATTGGTCACTCATATTCAGCTCAAAATAATTCTCTTCAAATATTAAAAAAAAAAACCTTTTTCATATATGCTGTTTGTCAGGTTGAGGACATTCCTTCCTATTTCTAGTTTATTGAGGGCTTCTATCATGGAAGTCTTGAATTTCATCAAAAGGTGTTTATATCAACTCCTCCTTAAATGTTTGGTAGAATTTACCAGTGAAATCATTGGGACCTGGGCTTTTGTTTGTGGGGCTCCTCAGGGTAGTTTTTATTGATAGCTTTTTTATTTTCTATTTGTGAGCCATATTTTTCTGCTTCTTTGCCTTTCTCACCTTTTTTTTTTGTTAAAAAGTGAACATTTTAAATAATATGTTGTGACTCTAGGAGCTAGATTTCCTTTCCCTCCCCTGTGCTTGTTGTGTTTGCTATATTGTTGTTTTCCTCATTTGTTTGGTGACTTCCCTAAACCAATTTTATATAGTCTGTGCTCCCTGCATGGTAAAGTCTCTGAAGTTTTGGCTAATCTATTTAGCAGTCAGCTATCAAGTGGGTCAGTTACTTGCATAAATGTCTTCACCCTATACATTTTCCATCTTTTACTGGGATGCTGTATGCATGTTGAGGCACACCGACAGCAGTCACAGTTTTTAACTTTGCTTTGGCATTCAGTGCTTGCTCATTCAGAGACTAGATGAGCCATAGTGGAGAGGTGATGGCTTATCAGGTCATTGTCAGGCACATGCACATTCCTGTACCTGCATAAGGGCTTCTCTATCTCCATAAGTATGTTAAAACTTCTCAAGCCATCCAAAGATATTCCTTTTTAAATTTTAGCCAGTCTGTTGTTTCTCTGAAGTGGTACTGTAGCTTTAGGCAGTTGCAAATTTGAATAACTGTTGCTTTTTGTTTTTGAGACAGAATTTCACTATGTCACCCAAACTGGAGTGCAGTGGCACAATAATAGCTAACTGTAAACTTGATTTCCTGGCTCAAGCAGTCCTCCCACCTCAGCCTCCCCAGTAGCTGGGACTACAGGTGGGTGCCACCATGCCGGGCTAATCTGTAAATTTTGTTTTGTAGAAGCAGGGTCTTGCTATGTTGATCAGGCTAGTCTTGAACTCCTGGCCTTGAGCAATACCCACCTTGGCCTCCCAAAACTACATTGCCAATACCAATATCAAGGAGTTCTTCCCTGTTTTCTTCTAGAAGTTTTATGATTTCAGGTGTTACATTTACATTTTTATCCTCTTTGAGTTGATTTTTGTATATGGTGCAATTAATAGCTCAATTTCATTCTTTTTCAAATGGATATTCAAGTTTCTCAATATTGTTTATTGAAGAGGTTGTTCTTTTCCCACGGTGTATTCTTGATGACTTTGTCTAATAGTAGTTAATCATACATGTGTGAATTAACCTTTGTGCTGTCTATTATATCTGGTCTATAAATATATATATATATTTTTGAGATGGAGTCTCACTCTTTTGCCCAGGCGGGAGTGCAGTGGAGCGATCTCTTGGCTCACTGCAAGCTCCACCTCCCGGGTTCACGCCATTCTCCTGCCTCAGCCCCCTGAGTAGCTGGGACTACAGGCGCCCGCCACCGCGCCTGACTAATTTTTTGTATTTTTAGTAGAGACAGGGTTTCACCGTGTTAACCAGGATGGTCTCGATCTCCTGACCTCGTGATCTGCCCACCTCAGCCTCCCAAAGTGCTGGGATTACAGGCGTGAGCCACTGCGCCCGACCTATAAGTCTTTTTTAATGTTAGAACAACACTGTTCTGATTACTACAGCTTTGCAATATAATTTGAAATCAAGAAGTGTGATGCCTCCAGCTTTGTTCATCTTTCCATAGATTGCGTTATTTGTTTGGGGTCTTTTGTGGTTCCATATAAACTTTAAGATTGTTTTTTCTATTTCTGTGAAAAAATGGCGTTGGGATATGTATAGATGCAAGTGATTTTTAAATGCTTATTTTGTATCTAGCTACTTTACATAACTTATTAGTTTTAATCGCTTTTTGGTGGATTATGTTGATTATAAAATCACAGATCTTCTAAGAGAGACAATTTTACTTTTTCCTTTCTGATTTGGATACCTTTTATGTAGTTTTTCCTGTCTACGTGCTTTGGCTATCCTTGAAGCAAATGTTAAATAAAAGTGGTGAAAGTGGGCATTCTTATCTTATTCCTGATCGTAGAGGAAAAGCTTCTAACTTTTCAACATGAAGTATGATGTTAGCTGTACCCAACTATGTATGACCTTCCTTATATTGAACTACATTCCTTCTATTCATAATTTACTGAGAATTTTTTAAATGATAGTTTGTTGGATTTTCTCAAATTATTTATCTGCAAATTATTTATTTGTTGAGATTATCATATGACTTTTATAGTTTATCCTATAAACTGTGTAGAATAAATTGGTGTAGGAAATTGATTGATTTGCTTATGTTGAACCATGCTTGCATCCTTGCATTCCAGGGACAAATCTCACTTCATTATGGTGTATGGTTGTTTTCATGTGCGATTAAGTTTGATTTGCTAATATTTTGTTAAGGATTTTTGAATCTATGATCATCAGCGATATTTGCCTGTAATTTTCTTTTCTTGTAGTATTCTTTTCTGGCTTTATAAGACCAGGATATAAAATAATTTTAGAAGTCATTTTTCCTCTTTAATTTTTTTTTGTAATAGCTTTAGGATGATTGGAGTTAATTCATCATCAAATGTTTGATAGAGTTCACCAGTGAAGACCTCTGGTCATAGGTGTTTTATTTATTTATTTTTGTCATTGAGAAGTTTTTGATTGCTTATTTAATCCTCTTAGTTATTGGTCTTTTTGGATTTTTCTATTTCTTCATGATTTTGTCTTGGTAAGTTGTATGTTTCCAGGAGTTTATCCTTGTTTCATGTTATCCAATTTGTTGACACATAATTGCTGATAGTAATCTCTCATGAACCTTTGTATTTCTGTTGCGTCCATTGTAATAGCTCTTATTTAATTTATAATTTTTTTCCATATTATCTCTTTTTTACTCTAGATGAAGGTTTGTCAATTTTGTTTATCTTTTCAAAAATCCAACTCTTAGTTTCTATTCTTTTCTATTGTATTTTTAGACTCAATTTCATTTAATTTTGCTCCAGTTGTTATATTTTTCTGTCTACTGACCTTGGGTTCATTATGTTCTTCCTTTTCTAGTGCTTTCACATGTAAAGTTAGGTTCTTTATTTAAGATTGTTCCTTTTGCTTAATGCAGGCATTTATTACTATAAACTTCCGTCTTGGAATTGCTTTGGCTGCATCCCATAAGTTTGGGTATGTGTTCCCATTTTTGTTTTCCTCAAGGTAATTTTTGCCTTTTAATTTCTTCTTTGACCCGTTGGTTGTTCCGGAGCGTGTTGTTTAATTTTCACATATTTGTGAATTTTTCAGTTTTCCTCCTTTTATTGATACCGAGTTTCATACCATTGTGGTCTGAAAAGATACTTGACATGATTATAGTCTTCTTAAATATTTAATGCTTCAGTTGTGGCCTAACATAGATAATATCCTGGAGAATGCCTTGTGTGCACTTCAGAAATATGTGTATTCTCTTGCTATTGGATGAAATTTTCTATACATGTTAGGTATATTTGATCTGACGTGTAGTTCAAATCCAGTGTTTCCTTGTTGATTTTTTTCTTTGGATGATCTATCCACTCTTGAAAGTGGAGTATAAAAATCTGCTATTAATGTATTGCTATTTCTCCCTTCTTACCTCTTAATGTTTGCTTTATATAATTCGATGTTCTGATGTTGGGTGCATGTATATTTACAAATGTTATAACCTCTTGAAGAATTAACACTTTTATTATTATATAATAACCTTCTTTGTTTCTTGTTTCCATTTTGACTTAGTCTATTTTGTCTGATATAAGTATAGCTATCCCTGCACTCTTTTGCTTTCCATTTATAGATGCATTTTTTTCTTCCTTTCCGTTTCAGTCTATGTGTGTCCATAATGCAACTCTGAGGCAGTGCATTGTGGTGGTGTGTGCACTGTTGCTAAAGAGACAGTAGAAATTTCAGTAGGAGTAGGATAGGAGGATAAAACTTGTGAATTGTCTTCTGAAAATGTCAAAAGCTGAACAAGCTATTCTGAAACCCGAGCATATTGGGCAATAATTGTCTTGAACGTCTCTTGGGGACTTCTTTGTTAAGAGTAATTTCAAGTGTTGCATACTCTGGAAGTCAGAACAGGGAGACAAGTAACACTTCATATAAATCAGACAAGCATTTAAAATTAGCAAGGATTTAAAATGTATTCTTTAGTTGACCTCTAAGTAGTAAAGAGATGTCTTCTGCAATCTTGTTCTATCTCTACCTATGTAATAAGATTCAATTATGGTTTTAGTTCCAGTTGCAAAAAAAATAATATTATGACTGGTGTGATATATGACAACCAACGAAAACTGTGATGTGAATGAAGTGTCCTAATATATGTCAATGTTGTCTAAATAGGCAGGTGATTTTGGTCAGATAACTGATGTGTTTCCATATGCTCTATGATTATAAGTCCTGATATAATTGCCAAATTACTAAGATATTTTTAGATTTTTTTAAAACATGACATAAGGATGTAGTGGGTTATGCCTGTAATACCAGCATTTTGGGAGGCCAAAGTAGGAGCACTGCTTGAGGCCAGGAATTCAAGACTAGCTTAGGCAACCTAGTGAGACCCTGTCTTTACAAAAAATACAAAAATGAAAAATTAGCTGGGTGTAGTGGTGCATGCCTGTAGTCCAAGCTACTTGGGAGGCTGAGGAGGAAGGATCACTTGAGCACAGGATGTTGAGGCTGCAGTGAGCTGTGATCATACCATTGCACTCCAGCCTGGGCAACAGAATAGACTATGTCTCAAAAACATTTTAAAAAGACATTAATTTTTGTCTTAAATACATTAATTTAAACTTCTTACATTCTAAAATGACTTTATTTTGGTGTAATTGACTTTTATAATATACTGCTCATGTATAAAGTGTACAATTTGGTAAGTTTTGACATACGTATGCAACCATGAAAAGATCATCACAATCGAGATTGTGAACATATACCTCAACCCCAAAATTCCCTTGTCCTTTAATAGCTTCTCTTTCAAGTCCTTCTATATATCCTTCCTCTCTGACCAACCATAAATTTATGTTCAACTATTATTATTTATAAGTTTGCATACACTACATTTTTGTGTAAATGAAATAAAGCAGTATCTATTTTTTTAGTCTGGCTTCTTTCATTTGTGTTCTATTGTTATTTATAACTTTGGATACTCTAGAGTTTTATATAAATGAAATAAAATAGTATGCATTTTTTCAGTCTGGCTTCTTTCACTCATCATACTTTTGATATTTATCTTATTGTTGTGTGTATCAATAGAGTACTCCTTTTTTATTGCTGAGTAGTGTTCCATACCACAATTTGGTATTGATTAATCTGCTGAAGGACATTTGGGTTGTCTCCAGTTTTGACTACTACAAATACAGCTACCATGAACATTTGTGTACATATCTCTGTGTGACTTGAATACTTTAAACATTGATTGAGACTTTTTCATGGCTTAGAGGATGATCTAACTTGCCTGTATTATGTTTTCTATGTGTATGATATAAAATGTGTGCGTACTTTGAAAAGAAGGAGTTTTCTGATATTTTGGTCAAAGTGTTCTGTATAAATTACATTAAATCAGTTTATCAGTTATTGAGAGAGGGTATTAAAGTGTTTAATTATAAATTTGTGTGTGCCTTTTCTCCTCATAGTTCTATCAATTTTTGTTTCATATATTTTAAAGCTTTATTATTGGGGAGGTACACAATTGTTTTATCATGATGGTTAATTGACCCCTTTCTCTGTATAATATGGCCTTCTTTATCTGTGGTAATGTCCTTTGTTCTGAAACACACTTTGCATGTAATTAAAATAGCCACTGAAGTTTTCTTTTGATTTATGTTAACATTATATGTATTTTTCCATTCTTTTATGATTATTATTATTTTATTAAAAAACTGTCCTCTCCCAATTGTCTGTTCTTGGAATCTTTGTCAAGAACAGTTGACCCTAAATGCATGGAATTATTTTTGGGCTCTTCATTCTGTTTCACTTGTCTTTGCATCTGTTATGCCAATACCATGCTACTATAATAACTATAGCTTTGCAGTATATTTTGAAGTCAGGTAGTGTGATGCCACCAGCTTTGTTCTTTTTACCTAAGATTGTTTATGCTATCTGGAGTCCTTTGCGGATCCATACAAATTTCCTAATTTTTTTTCTATTTCTGTGAAAAATGTCATTGTAATTTTGATAAGGATTGCATTGAATCTATAAATTTCTTTGAGTAATATAGACATTTTAGCAATATTAATTCTTTTTGTAGTTTCAAAATTTATTTTATGAAGGTATTATTGTTCTGATACCAAGTCTAGCAGAAACAAACAAATCAAACCCACAAACACAACAACCAAACTTTACAGAAAAAAATCTCACTTGTGAATATAGATGTGCAAATCCTACATAACCTAAGAATTTAGCAACCTCTCAAAAACACTGCACCATGATCTATAAGCATTAGTTAAAGAATACAGATGTGAATCGAATTTTAGAAATATATTAATACATTGTATTGATAGCATATCACAATAGAAAAAATATACAAATCACAATACATAACCCATAGAATTCATCTCTCACTTCTTATAAAATCCTTTCAAACTTTATTAATCTTATAAAAATGTCTATCTCTGCTTATAGCTAACACATATTGAGCCATAAAATACTGAAGAAGATAAATTTCTTATTTTGTTTTTGAGTAAGGCATCTCACTCTATTGCCCAAGCTGGTCTCTAATTCCTGGGCCCAAGCAATCTTCCCGCCTCAGGCTCCCGAGTAGATGGGATTGCAGGCACATGTCAGCACACCTGGTGATTAATTTGTATTAAAATAAATTACCTTCCTCTGTCAGTATTGTTTAATATTGTTTTAGAATTATGGACAAAGAAATAAAACAATTGAATTAAAGTGAGATTAAAAAAACAGGAAAGGTGAAGTAAAAATGATTGTCATATGCATCTAGCAAACTCCAAATAAATTAAAAGAGTTAAATTAATAAGAAAGCACAATATATTTATAAAAGATAATTATACACAGCTATAAATACATGCAGATTATTTAGGGAAACATAAGATGTTTCTAAAATATAATTAATGAGAAAGAAATACACAGTGAAATAAATACAGTTGTTTAATAAACATATGGAAAATGCTTTATTTCACTAAATTTAGACAATGAAAATTTAAACATCAAAGGGATACTATTTTTGCCTATCAAATTCACAAAGATTTGAAATATAATACTAATGATATTGGAAATAGGTATGTTACTGATAAACGTGCAAATATTAATTCTTATAATCCATGAATGCAAGATATCTTTCATTTATTTGTATCTTCTTCAATTACATTTAACAATGTTAAATGTTCAATGAGAGATAAGATCTTTCAACTCTTTGGTAAAATTTATTCCTAAGTATTTTATGTATTATAGCTATTGTAAATGAGATGTTTCCTGATTCTTTTTCAGATAGTTTGTTGCTAATGTATAGAAACACTACCAATTGTTGTATATTGATTTTTTATCCTTTAACTTTACTGAATTTGTTTATTAGTTCTAACAGTTATAACAGTTTTCTGGTGGAGTTATTAGGGACTTTTAGATACAAGTTGACATGATTTGCAAACAGAGAAAATTTGACTTCTTTGTTTCTAATTTGGATGCCTTTCATTTCTCTTGCCTAAATGCTCTGGCTAGGACTTCTATGTTGAAAAAAAGTAGTGAGACTGTACATCTTTGTCTTGCTCTTGATCTTAGAGGAAAAGCCTTTCAGCTTTTCATCTTGAGAATGATGTTACTCGTGGGCTTGTCATATATGACGTTTATTGTGTTAAGGTCATATTGGACCTTAACAATATGGTTGGGATGGTCATATTGTTTTTATCTTCATTCCATCTATGTGGTATATCCTATTTATAGATTTGCATATATTGAACCATCCTTGCATCCCCAGGATAAATCTCACTTGATCATGGTAAATAATCCTTTTAACGTGTTGCTGAATTTAATTTTCTAGCATTTTGTTGAGGATTTTGCCTTCCTTAAGGATAATGGCTTGTAACTTTCCTTTCTTTTCTTTTGTGTTTTTGTCTGGCTTTGGTATCAGTGTAATGCTGGCCTCATAAAATGATTTTGGAAATTCTCCTTATCAATTTTTTAGATTAGTTTGGGGAAAATGGTGTTATTTCTTTTTTAAATGTTTGGTAGAATTCAACAGCATAGCCATCAATTCTTGAACTTTTCTTTGGTGAGATGCTTTTTACTACTAATTCAATCTCCTTAATCTTGATTAGTCTGTTCAGGTTTTCTATTTCTTCCTGATTCATTCTTGGTAGACTCTTTTTTCCTATGAATTTATTCATTTCTTCTAGGTTAGCCAATTTGTTGGTAAATAATAATAATTGGTAAATAATTATTTATAGTAGGGTTTTTCAATCCTTTGTATTTCTGTGGTATCAGTTGTTAAGGTTTCCTCTTTAACTTCTAACTTTGTTTTGGTAGTCTTAATATGTTTTTTTCTTAGTCTAGCTAAGGGTTTATTGATTTTGCTGATCTTTTCCAAAAACCAACTCTTTGTTTTGTTGATCTCTATTGTTTTTCTGGTCTCTATTTAATTTATTTTTGCTCTGATTTTTGTAAATTTTCTCCCTTCTACTATTTTAGGCTTAATTTGGTCTTTTTTCCCTAGTTTCTTGAAGTGTTATGTTAGGTTATTTGAAATCTTCTTTCTTTTTTGATGCAGCTGTTTATTGTCATAAACTCCTCTTAGAATTGTATTTTCTGCATTTCATAAGTTTTATTTTATTGTGTGTCCATTTTTCCTTGTTTCAAGATATTTTAAAATTTCCCTTCTAATTTTTTCATTGACTCATTTGTTATTTAAGGGCATATTATTTAATTTCCATGCAATTATGAATTATTCAAAATTCCTCTGTTGTTGATTTCTAGTTTACTGTCATTGTGATGAGAATAGATATTTTATATGATTTCAGTTTTATAAATTTGATAAGACTTGTTCTATGGGCTAACATGTTTTATATAGGGAAATGATCTGTGTGCACTTGAGAAGAATGTCTATTCTACTGCTCTTGGATGAAATGTTCTGTATATATTTGTTAGGTCTTTTTGGTCTAAAGTATAGTTGAAGTCCAGTATTTCCTTACTGATTTTCTTTCTGGGTGATCTGTCTATTGTCGAAAGTGTGGCCTTGACATGCCCCACTTTTGTATTTTTGTATTGCAGTCTATCTCTCGTTTAAGAACATTTGCTTTCCCTACCAACAGTGTAAAAGAATTCTCTTTTCTCTTCATCCTTGCCAGAATTTGCTACTTTTGTTATATTTGATAATAGTCTTCTTAACTGGGGTGATATGATACTGCATTATGATTGTGATATGTATTTACCTGATGAATAGTGGTGTTGAGTATCTTTTCAGATATTTGTCAGCCATTTGTATGTCTTCTTTTAAGACATGTCTGTTCAGATTGTTTGCCCACTTTAAAATCAGATTATATTATTTTTGCTGTTAAAATGTTCAGTACCTTGTGTATTCTGGATGTTAGTCCCTTGTGAGATAAATATTTTGCAAATTGTTTCTCCTATTCTATGGGTTGTCTTTCGCACTGCTGAATTTTTTCCTTTGCTGGGCAGAGAACTTTTAGTTTGATATAATCCCACTTGTTTAATTTTGCTTTTGTTCCCTGTGTGTTCGAAGTCTGAGAGACAGCTGCACCCCCATGTTTATTACAGCACTATCCACAATAGCCAAGATATAGAATCAACCTAGGTGTCAACAACAGATGAATAAAGAAAATGTGGTATATTTATGCCATGAAATACTATTCAGCCATAAAAAAGAATAAAATCCTGTTATTCATGATAACATAGGACTGAAGGACATTATGTTAAGTGAAATATGCCTGAAACAGGAAGTTAAACATTTATTATTCTTTCTCATATGTGGAAGCTAAGAAAAGTTGATCTCATAGAATAAAAAGTATAACAGAGGATACGAGAGGCTGAGGAAGGTAATGAAAAAGAAGAAAGACGTGGAGGTTTGTTAAAAGATACAAAATTACAACCATAGGAACACTTTTTAGTGTTCTATGCCACAATAATATATCATATAATTTCAAATTGCTAGAAGAAGGATATTGAACATTCCCAATAAAAATAAATGACAAATGTTTTCGATGATGGATACACCAGTTATCCAGATATGGTCATCATACATTGTACATACCAAAAACATCACTATATACCCCATGGATATAGGTAAACATTATTTGTCAATAAGATAAAATAACAAATTTTAAAAATATTTGCTGTTATGTTTAGTGCATATATAAGATTTTTATATCCTCATGATGAAACATCCCTTTCATCGTTACATAATGACCTCCTCTGTCTCTTTTTATAGTTTTACTTACATTTTATCTCTTTAAATATGGCTACTCCTGCTGTCTTTGGTTTTCATTTGCATGGAATATCATTTTCTATCCCTTCACTTTCAGTCTATTTATGTCCTTAAATATGAAGACAATCTCTTGGAGGCAGTATGTAGTTGGGTTTAATCTTTTTATTCATTTAGCCACTCTGCATCTTTTGTTCAGATAATTTAATTCATTCACATTCCAGATAATTGTTGGTAGGTAAGTAGAGTCATCCCTCAGTGACTTTAGGCAATAGGTTCCAAGACCTCCCTGCAATTATCAAAATCTATAGATGCTTAAGTCCCTTATACAAAATGTCACAGTATTTGCATAAAACTTACATGCATCCTGTTGTATGATTTATACCAAATCTAGATAAGTTATAATATCAAATAAAATGTAAATAGTTGTTATACTGGTTTTAAAATTTTGTATTATTTTTATTGTTGTGCTATTTTATTTATTTATTTATTTTTGATATTTTTGATCTGTGGTTGATTGAGTCTGTGGATGTAAAACCTGTGGATATGCCAGAAAACTGACTGTGCTTAGTATCTCCATTTTATTAATCGTTTTCTGGTTGTTTTGTACACCCTTTGTTCCCTTCCTTTTCTATTGCTTCATCTTTCTCTTTTGTCTTCATTTATTCATAGTTTATTTTCTCCAGTATATGCTTTGATTTTTTATTTTTTTGTTTTTGAAATGCTCTATAGGTTTTTCATTTGTAGTTACTATAAGGCTTATATATCACACTTATGGTTATCATAGACTATTTTAAATCAATAAATACCTAAATTTGATTGCATTTAAAAAGTCTACACTTTTTTTTTTTTTTTTGAGACAGAGTCTCGCTCTGTCGCCCAGGCTGGAGTTCAGTGGCGCAATCTCGGCTCACTGCAAGCTCTGCCTCCCGGGTTCACGCCATTCTCATGCCTCAGCCTCTCTGAGTAGCTGGGACTACAGGCGCCCGCCACCATGCCCGGCTAATTTTTTTTAAAATATTTTTAGTAGAGACGGGGTTTCACCGTGGTCTCGATCTCCTGACCTCGTGATTCACCTGCCTCGGCCTCCCAAAGTGCTGGGATTACAAGCATGAGCCACCACGCCCAGCCAAAAGGTCTACACTTTTATTCTACCTCCTCCACACATTTTATGTTTTTACTGTCACAATTTACATATTTTTATGTTATTTATTTTTAAACAAATTTCTGGATTTTTAAAAACTATTTCAATCTCTTCATCAAATTTCTCCATTTTTTTGTTTGTTGTTTGCTTGATTTTGTTGAATTATTTCTCTGTACATTCTTGAACTTTACTGCACTTTCTTAAGACAATTATTGTGAAGCCTTTGTCTGGTAGTTCATAGGTCTCTGTTTCTTTAGAGACAGATACTGGAAAATTATTATGTTCCTTTTGTGGTGATATTCCCTTTTGGTTTTTCATGTTTCTTGTTGTCTTAAGTAGATTTCTGTGCATTTGTTGGAGCAGTCATCTCTTCCAGACTTTACAGGCTGGTTTCAGTATGGAAAGAACTTCCCCTGTATGGACGTGTGAGGGGATTGGCTGAGTAAAAGACAACTGCTCTGACTATTGTGAAGGTGCAGCAGTTTCGTGCTTGTGTAGCTCTACCAGCTGAGGTTGGCATTGATGAAGATTGTAGGGAACTTCAGTAGCCAATGTTGTAGATGTTTGATGTGGTGACAAAAATTGTTGTGGTCTTTGGTGGCTAGGGCTGCTAAAGTCCTTTCTATCCCTTTTTCTCCCACTGGGGATGTTGTGGCTGGGGAAATCCCTCTTGGCACTGGGTCCAGCTTGAGAAACTGCTTGTGGTGGTTTTGGCATAAATGTCTGACGAGGGGTAACCTAGGGGAAGCCATGGATCTGGAGCCATAAGTGCAGGTATGAATGGAGGTACTACAGATCTGTGGTTTGGGATAGTAATGGCAGCAGTTTCTGGGCCCAGGAATTCCACTGCCCAAACTATAATGGTATGCAAGATGCAGGTGCTTTTGAAATAGCCATGGACCTTGTGATGGAAGTATGGATAAGTGCAGAGTTGCAGTGGCTCTGGGTTTGAGGTAGAAACTAATTCTCTATGGTGGCTGAGCCGGTGCTCAGCACACAGTCACACAAGAAAACCATCTTGGTTCTAGGACCAGAATTCATTTACCTAGAATGTATAATTTTCTTTTTTTTGGAGTCAGATGCGTAGTTTTTTTGAATTGAAATACATGGGGACAAGGAGGTGGGATTGAGATTTTATAATATTAACAACCATAAAGGTATCTTCATGAATTCTCATTTTGGAAGCTATAAGAAAAATGAGTGTAGGTAGATACAGAAAGTCTGAATTACTGGTTTCTTAGGAGACATTGCATATAAGTGCTGACTTAGACATTAATATTGTAAAGAAGACAGAGAACCAAACATGATGTCACAGTGAGTGCCAAGTCATTTAAATCAATTATACAACAAAAATGTGACACACATTTTGAGGATTCACTTTATTTCATTTACATCAAAAGCCATTGTAATACCTAAACAAAGTACATATCTATCAAGCTCCTCTGAAGGAAAAGTGAGTCTTTGACAACTTTTATAACTCAGTCAACATTTTAAAAATAAATAATTTATTATTTTTGGTACTACATTAAAAATATTCTTGAGTATCTGACTACTGTAATCTTACTGCATTTTACTTGCCTTCATCTCAGTGTATCTAATAACTCTATACTTAAAGGAAACCTTTAAAAATATAAAAAATAATTGTTTCTCTGCTACTATTATTATTATTATTTTGAGATGGAGTCTCACTCTGTCACCCAGGCTGGAGGGCAGTGACACAATCTCAGCTCACTGCAGCCTCTGCATCCTGGGTTCAAGCAATTCTCCTGCCTCAGCCTCCTGAGCAGCTGGAATTGCAGGGATGCACCACCACACCTGGCTAATTTTTGTATTTTTGGTAGAGACAGGGTTTCTCCATGTTGGCCAGGCTGGTCTCAAACTCCTGACCTCAAGTGATCCACCTGCCTTGGCTCTGTTGCAGGAAGGCAGAGACCCTGAATGGAGGGACCTGCTGAAGCTGTGACAGAAGAACATAAATTGTGAAGATGTCACGGACATTTATTCGTTCCCCAAATTCATATTTTTATAATTTCTTATGCTTGTCTTTACTACAATCTCTGAACATAAATTGTGAAAATTTCATGGACATTTATCACTTCCCCAATCAATACTCTTGTGATTTCCTATGCCTGTCTTTACTTTAATCTCTTAATCCCGTCATCTTCTTAAACTGAGGATGTAGGTGGCCTCAGGACCCCGTGATGATTGTGTTAATGGCACAAATTGTCCATAAGGAATGTGTGTTTAAACAATATGAAATCTGGGCACTTCAAAAAAAGAACAGGATAACAGCGATGTTCAGGGAACAAGAGAGATAACCATTAGGTCTGACTGCCTGTAAGCTGGGTAGAACAGAGTCATATTTCTCTTCTCACAAAAGTGAATAGGAGAAATATTGCTGAATTCTTTTTCTCAGCAAGGAATAACCCTGAGAAAGAGAATGCATTCCTAGGGGGAGGTCTCTAAAATGGCCGCACTGGCAATGTCTGTCTTATAAGGTTGTCGATAAGGGATGAAAGAAGCCCCAGTCTCCCATAGCACCCCCAGGCCTAATAGGATGAGGAAATTCTTGCCTAGTAAATTTTAGTCAGACCAGTTGTCTGCTCTCAAACCCTGTCTCCTGATAAGAAGTTATCAATGACAATGTGTGCCAAGTGGGACATGAAACTTCATTAGCAATTTTAATTTCACCCTGGTCCTGTGATCTTGCTCTGCCCCCATTTGCCTTGTGATATTTTATTGCCTTGTGATGCATGTGATCTCTGTGACCCACACCCTATTCGTACACTCCCTCCCCTTTTGAAATCCATAATAAAAACTTGCTGGTTTTGCGGCTTGGGGGGCATCACGGAACCTGCCGTCATGTGATGTCTTCCCCGGACACCCAGCTTTAAAATTTCTCTCTTTTGTACTCTGTCCCTTTATTTCTCAGACCGGCCGACACTTAGGGAAAATAGAAAAGAACTTACATTGAAATACTGGGGGCTGGTTCCCCCAATATCCCTCCCGGGATTACAGGCATCAGCCACCACGCCCAGCCTGTACCATTATATTTTTAACCTAAGTATCTTCTCTAGAATTCACAAAAGCCCTCCAGAGTTTTCTCATGGATATCTTCATTTCTTTGTTTCTCAAAGTATAGATAATTGGATTCAAGATAGGAGTGATGATGGTGTAAAATACAGCAAGGAACTTATCTACAGAGTCGTTGCTGAAGGGCCAGATATAGATGAAGATGCATGGGCCAAAGAAGAGAATCACCACTGTGATATGAGCAGTCAAAGTGGAATGGGCTTTAGATTGCCCAGTAGGAGAGTGGTTCTTAACGGTTATGAGGATCAGACTGTAGGAGATAAGCAAAATAATGAAACAGCTCAGGGAGATTATGCCACTGTTGGCAACAATGACTATTTGTACAAAATATGTGTCTATACAGGCAAGCTTAGTAACCAAAGGGAGGTCACAAAAAATGCTGTCTACCACATTGGGACTGCAAAAGGGCAAGTTCACAGCAAAGGGTATCTGAAGCCCTGAGTGAAGGAGACCCAAGAGCCATGAGGTCACTACAAGCAAAACACATACCTTCTTGTTCATGATGGTCATGTAGTGTAGGGGCTTACAAATGGCCACATATCTGTCAAAAGCCATGGAGACCAACAGTACCATTTCAACCCCACCCAGTAAGTGAAGGAGAAATATCTGAGTGAAGCACCCAGCAAAAGAAATTATCTTCTGCTTTTTTAACAAGTTCAGAATCATCTTAGGGGTGGCAAAGGAAGCCAGGGTCATATCTACAAAAGAGAGATTACCAAGGAGAAAATACATGGGAGTATTCAGGTTAGGGGTGTTAAACACTGTGACTATAATGAGAAGGTTACCCAAAACTGTGACCACATAGATAACCAAGAAGAGGGCAAAGAGAAGAAACTGTATATCCTGGGAGCTGGTCAGTCCCAGCAAAATGAAAACTGACACTTGAGATTGATTTAATAGTTTCATGGACTCCATCATACAGCTCGCTCTTAGATGACCTGTAGAGAGAAAGAAAAGATCACTCATATCATGGAGTATGAGTGAAAAGTAAAGAGCCATATGAAAAACCAAACTTATGCATTCCTTTGGATCTTTCAATAAACTGACCTTGAAATTTAGTGTCAGTATCTATTAAGTCTGAGAAAGGAGACATATAGTCTGAACTGTCCACTTCCATACAAGAGCAATAACCTATTGATGCTGTTGGTTTCCCAGAAGCAAACCACAAGCTCTGGAGCATATAAGTGTATCTTCATAGGACAAAAGAGATAGAACCATCTTCAGGAAATCTGTGGTTTTCTGGGTTGAAAGATGGTTTAGTCTGAATTCCTTGGAGAACAAAGGGTTTCAGCACAACCTCTACTCTTTCAAACTCAAAATTTTAAATTTGAGTGAATATTGGAGTTGTTATTTTCCCATAATAATCTTAAGAAATTCTGTTTTAGTTCTGAATCATCCCCAGAGTTTTGAAGAGATTCTGAGCCAGCAGATTTAAGCTGCTCTAGATAAGTGAGTTAGTGAGGTTTCAAGTAATGCATACTGCTGTGTTTTTCCTCCTTATCGTCCACCAACCCATAAGTGGGCTTCTAGTCTTGTAACTCTCTTAGAAAGTCTTTTTGGCAAATATTATTTTTTTCTGATGTGACTGCTACTACTCATGGCCTCTGTGGCTGAAACCCATATTTCTAAATAATTTCTATAAGGCCAAAAGAGGCTGAGATTAAGCAACATAGATGAATACTCTGGGGCTATGTAGCCCTGTCACATTCTAACAAGAGCCACATATTACAGAGGAAGCAAGAAAGACACCGTGAGCAAAAGTGGCATTACTTGTGACATCTAATGTCTCGATTCTTGCTTCCAGTTCACATATCACATCCCCTTTATTTATAAAATTGTACACCTTGAGCAAACCAGGTTTAACAATTTATACATGAACCCTAGTCTTCACTAGAACTCTGTTCACATTTCTTTATGTAACACTGATCTGGCGATGAGTGGCAACATCCCCCATACTGGAGCCTTCAGGTTGGGGATATGACTGTAACTACTATATGGCTAAAACTAGTAGATCATTATGTTCCAATCTGGAAAATAATATAATGTATGTGTGTGTGTCTGTGTGTGTCTGTGCCTGTGTGTGTGTGTGAGACAGATTATGCAAAAAATTCTGATTAAGAAGCAGAACAATTAATCTCACAAAAAAGATAGGTCAGATCGAAAGTCATGTATTCTGTGCTTCTGTGAGTTAAAATGTGAGAAGAATCAAGTAGGCTATTTGGAAAGAACATTCAAATGAAGATGGCAGACTGGGACTGAAAGCCACCTTTGTCTCCAACAGCTGCCTTATCTTTCCGTCTGGGTCTCAGTTTCACGACTGGTAAAACCAAGTAGCTGAGTTCAAACCCTGAGTTCCTTCTCAGGCCCAATACTTCATAGGCCTGTTATTAATGTGCCTATTATTATCTTTTATGAATCTATTATTCTATCCCATTTCAGAGTTTTATTACTTGTTAGCTAATTTGCTTTTAACTTTGAATCAACTCAAATACAAATATCAGGTATAGCTGTGTGAAAAATGGTTGTCTAAAATTTGTCTGTGATATATCTTCATCTCCTTTCTTAGTAAGCTTTTAAAAATTGTGACATTTTCTTTGCCATAGGGCCATATTACCCTATTTTGCTCCCTAGAGCTCATGTCACTTGGTCACTTTACTGTGCTAGTCCTCCCCAAAATTAATATTAATATAGTTAACATTAACTTTAAGCCCTGAGGAGTGTCTCTGCCCGGCCGCCCCGTCTGGGAAGTGAGGAGCGCCTCTGCCCGGCCGCCCATCGTCTGGGATGTGAGGAGCACCTCTGCCCAGCCACCCCGTCTGGGAAGAAGTGAGGAGCGTCTCTGCCCGGCCACCCTGTCTGGGAACTGAGGAGCGTCTCTGCCCAGCTGCCCCGTCTGGGAAGTGAGGAGTGCCTCTGCCCGCCGCCCCATCTGGGAAGAAGTGAGGAGCGCCTCTGCCTGGCTGCCCCATCTGGGAAGTGAGGAGTGCCTCTGCCCGGCCGCCCCGTCTGGGAAGAAGTGAGGTGCGCCTCTGCCCAGCTGCCCCATCTGGGAAGAAGTGAGGAGGCCTCTGCCGGCCCAACCCATCTGGGAAGTGAGGAGCACCTCTGCCTGGCCACCCCGTCTGGGAAGAAGTGAGGAGCGCCTCTGCCCGGCCGCCCTGTCTGGGAAGTGGGGAGCACCACTGCCCGGCCGCCCCGTCTGGGATGTGGGGAGTGCCTCTGCCCGGCTGCCCCGTCTGGGAAGAAATGAGGAGCGTCTCTGCCTGGCCGCCCCGTCTGGGAGTTGAGGAGCGTCTCTGCCCGGCCACCCCGTCTGGGAAGTGAGAAGCGCTTCTGCCTGGCTGCCCCATCTGGGAAGAAGTGAGGAGCGTCTCTGCCAGGCCGCCCCGTCTGGGAAGTGAGGAGTGCCTCTGCCCGGCCGCCCTGTCTGGGAAGTGGGGAGCGCCTCTGCCCGGCCACCTCATCTGGGATGTGGGGAGTGCCTCTGCCGGCTGCCCCATCTGGGAAGAAGTGAGGGGTGCCTCTGCCTGGCCGCCCCGTCTGGGTAGAAGTGAGGGGCACCTCTGCCCCACTGCCCTGTCTGGGAAGAAATGAGGAGCATCTCTGCCCGGCCGCCCCATCTGGGAGTTGAGGAGTGTCTCTGCCCAGCCACCCTGTCTGGGAAGTGAGAAGCGCCTCTGCCGGGCCGCCCCACCTGGGAAGTGAGGAGCACCTCTGCCTGGCCGCCACCCCATCTAGGAAGTGAGGAGCATCTCTGCCCGGCCGTCCCGTCTGGGAAGTTGGGGGTGCCTCTGCCTGGCCGCCCCGTCTGGGAAGTGAGGAGCGCCTCTGCCCGGCCGCCCTGTCTGGGAAGAAGTGAGGAGCGTCTCTGCCCGGCCGCCCCGTCTGGGAAGTGAGGAGCGCCTCTGCCCGGCCGCCCTGTCTGGGAAGAAGTGAGGAGCACCTCTGCCTGGCCGCCCCGTCTGGGAGTTGAGGAGCGTCTCTGCCCGGCCACTCCATCTGGGAAGTGAGAAGCGCCTCTGCCCGACTGCCCCATCTGGGAAGTGAGGCGCCCCTCTGCCGGCCCACCCCACCTGGGAAGTGAGGAGCACCTCTGCCTGGCCGCCACCCCATCTACGAAGTGAGAATCATCTCTGCCGGCCGTCCCGTCTGGGAAGTGGGGGGGGCCTCTGCCCGGCCGCCCATCATCTGGGAAGTGAGGAGTGCCTCTGCCTGGCTGCCCCATCTGGGAAGTGAGGAGCACCTCTGCCCGGCCGCCACCCCGTCTAGGAAGTGAGGAGCGTCTCTGCCCAGCTGCCCCATCTGGGATGTGGGGAGTGCCCCTGCCCGGCCGCCCTGTCTGGGAGGTCTACCAAGGAGGCCAGATGCAATGTGGGGGCTGGACATGGTGGCTCACGTCCGTGGTCCTAGCACTCTGGGAGGCCGAGGCGGGTTGATCACTTGAGGCTAGGAGTTCAACACCAGCCTGGCCAACATGGCGAAACATATGAAAAATACAACTGACAAACCAACCAACCAACCCAGTGACAACAAAACAGGTCTACCCTGGAGTCATACTCTAAATTTTTCTATTTTCCTCCCTTTCTGATGCTTTATCCCACTTTCTTTTTCTTCCTCTTCCTTCTCCTTCTTTGTCAAATAGAGGATTGAGTTATTGTCATTGATCCATACAAAGTCCCTCTCTCATTTATTTTCCTTAATTCTCACCCCCCATTTCTATTCCCCGTCTTCCCATGTGCAACCTTCCTAATATGTTTGATGTGCATCTTTTTGTTTGTATGTATTTTTAGAAAATGTTTATTGTTTTGTGTGCAAAAAAAAATTAAAAAAAATTTCACTACATGAAAGGCATAAAGTAAGTCTCAACAAATAGCAAAGGTTGAAATAACACAGCGTATATCCTTTAGCTATTGCAAAATTAAGCTGCAGCTTTAAAATTATTAACAATTATTAAAATTATAAAATGTCTAGAAGAAAATATAATAGAAAATATTTGTGATCTTGTGTTTGGCAAACATTTTTTTGGTAGGACACAAATAGGACAAACCATAAATGGTGAATAAATAAACTGGATGTGGGCTGGGCGTGGTGGCTCACGCTTGTAATCCCAGCACTTTGGGAAGCCGAGGCGGGCAGATCACAAGGTCAGGAGATCGAGACCACGGTGAAACCCCGTCTGTACTAAAAATACAAAAAATTAGCTGGGCGTGGTGGGAGGGCGCCTGTAGTCCCAGCTATTCAGAGAGGCTGAGGCAGGAGAATGGCGTGAACCTGGAAGGCGGAGCTTGCAGTGAGCCGAGATCGTGCCACTGCACTCCAGCCTGGGTGACAGAGCGAGACTCCGTCTCCAAAAAAAAAAAAAAAAAAAAAAAAATTAACTGGATGTACCCAAATAAAGACTACTGCCCTTTCTAAGATGCTATTAAGAAAATGAAAAGCTGAACTATAGACAGGGATGAAATATTTGTAACTTAACAAAGCTAATAAAGGACTTTATCCAGAAAAAAAAAAAACTTTAAGCCCTAATATATTTATCTACTATGTATGCTTCAGAAAGTTTAAAATATATAGAACCTTTGAGATCTTTCACTTCTCAGAATTTATCATAAGGATTATGAGTGTGCTATAAAATCTTCATGGTAACAGTACTGTAGAGACACAAAAGTTGAAACATTCCAAACGTTCTAAATTGAGGCTTACTTTCTTATTATTTCTGGATTATAGAAAATTATAGGATGTAATGTTGCATCTTTAATGAAATGATACTTGAGAAAACTATATAATAACATGAAAATATTTACATTATTTTAAGTTAAAAACAGTATGAACCCATTTTGTAAACACTGTATAAGCATATACATACAAAATTTATATATTTCTTAAAATATTGGATAATGCCACAACTATTAACAAAGAGATTATTTTTGCTATGGTGATGTGACTAGCCCCAAAAGAGCTTCATGCTGAAAATATTCCTTCATAAAAATGCCAGGACCTAAAAACACTTGTGCTCAGATATGTATTTTAAGAGTAAGAGAGTGCTCAGAAGATGTCTGTAAACAAAGAAAGTGAAACAGAACAGGCGAGTTCGCTTTCTATTGTTTAATCTAGCTTAGTTACAAATTGTTACAGTCATTCATAATTTGGGAAATAACATGCCCAAGGCTATGCGAGAAAATCCTGTAAGCAATCAGTGATTTGGCTATAGTAATTACAAGATGAGCCTCAGAACTTCTTGTTTAAGCTTGACAGTGGCTTGTTTAAATAGATTAATTATAGGAGAGTTTTATTAACCCTATTATATTCTAGCTTTTGAAATCAAGTAGTATTTATTTGTAAATATATAAGATAACTTATAATTAGATACAATGCTTTATAATAGGAAAACATAGGCAAGACGTTACTTAAAGATAGCTGTGATAGTGATGAGTGGTGGAAGCAGTTCTCACTAACTGATCAGGTGGCGTGATCCCCAGAACTCAACCATTCAGTCACACTCTGTCCTTAGGCAAATTACTTCAGTGAATAAGGACTTGGGAAACCAAATCAGTGTGAGATCAAGAAATTGAGATAATGGGTGGGACATTAATTTTAAGAAATTTCAGGGTAAAGACACAGGCGTGATAACATAGCCGACAGAATGGAATCAGAATTAAGACTGATCTTCCTGGAATGGCGAAGATTTAAATACATTTTATATTGATATAAAATGGTCAAAAGATCTTAAAAATGCAACAAGTTCTTTTTAACAAATCATGCTAGAAAAATTGTATATGCCAAACAATGGGTAAAAAATTAAGATCAACCTATACCTCACAACATCTACAAAAATTAACTCCAAATTGGATCATAAACCTAAATGCAATACATAAAACTAAATTTCCTGGGAAAAGGACTTAGGAAAAAATATGCGTGAATTTGATTTAGGCAAATACATTTTAGACACACCTCCAAAAAACATGATCCATGGAAAAATATAAATTGCACACGAGATACAAAATAGATCTGCATCTTTCTTTCATTTTTACCATACCATCCGTGTGTGAGGGTGACATAAAGTCCCCACTTTCCTCTAACCTGAGACTACCAATATTTTAATTAAAATGTTTGTAAAAAGAATGTATCCTTTGTAGAATAGCCATTTGGTTTACAGTCATTCATAGAAACAGAGACAGAGCTATGTTCTAGAACCAAGCTGCATCAACTCTGCACATTTTCAATTGTAGGATTTTACACTTACTTGCTATAGTGCTTCTTTTACTTATGAACAAATGGATATTCACAAATGGGCTTAGGAACTTACATTTAAGGATCTCACTTGTTTGAAAATAGAGAAAATTCTCTATCTGATATAAAAAACTTCTGTATTTTTCTCTTGTTTATATTTATGTTCACAAGAGCTATATGACTGGCTTCAGTCAAATTTCTATTCACAGCCTATTAATGGAGCAACACAAAGTATAAAGGAATTGAAGGAAGGCAATTATGATGTAGTCACTCCAAGCAGGGTTGGCCGGAAGACAATGTTAGGCAATGAGAAGAAAACTGTACTCAAGGTTTTCTGTACTGTTATAGTCCACTGGTCATTACTTTTTATGTTAGAAACTCTTATAAGTATGTATGTTATATCACAGAAATTCATAAATGATATAACTTAGACAAGTTGAGTATTTAAATTAAAATAGTGTGTAAAAAGCACATAGTACAGCATCTAGCATATAGTTGGCACACAATAAATGTGAGTTATTGCTACTATTCTTACTACTAACTGGCTAAAATTCACACAGATAAAATCATGGGATTCAAATTCAGGACTTCATGACACCAAATTAAGAGTCTATAACCCTAGAGTAAGGCTGAACTTTAGCCTTACCACTGCAAGTTTTAAAATAACTATAATTGTTGATAATACAATTATTAGAATAAATAGATAAATATGTATAAAAAAGAAAATGTTGGATGATTGAATTAATTGCACTATTATCACACTTAGACATTGATTCATTTTTCATATTTTGTTGCTATTTGAGTAGAAATGTCTGCTGCCCTGAGGCAAATTATTGCGTGACCTAATTAAAACATAATTTTTTTTGGCATGGGATTGACGTAATGCCATATTTCATTCTTCCTTACTCACAAGTTATATTCTACTCTAAAGCATAGTACCTTAGCCTTCACTATGACAAATTGTATCAATAGCTGTGTCAAAAATAGACTTTAATAGTGATCTGAACTTCATAGTTTGCCAGATTACTATTGGGCTGCAGTTGAGAACACTTGGATGCCTACAGCATTTTGCATAATACAAGTTTAATTATTTTTCATCATTATTTCACAGGATTCATATTTTCAGCCATGGCCTTAGAAATTTGCATACATTTGTATATTATCTGAAATAACTTGAAATTCAGGGAAAAATCTAACACGATTTTGCCTCTCGATTTTTACATAATTCTCACACCAGAACAACAAACTCATTCACTCCTGCCTGCCGTGTCTCACCTCGACAGAAGTATTGTAAACACTCTCTGAGGAAAACATGTATATCAGGTCCAAGGACTTGAACTGGTGCTCTGGTCTTCTCTAAATTTAGGTCACTGACCACCACATTTACTTTAGTTGCTAGTCTGGGTACTGTGGCTTCACCTAACTAGTTTGTGTTATCTTGGAGCACTGGTGCTTTCCTGGTTTCCAAACCTGTCATCACCATGTGACTCTGAACACCGTGCTGATGAGTAGCACGAGTGGAACCCTGACTCCATTTTGCTTACCTGCCTTTTGAATGTGTCTCAGTCCTCTGTTAACTGCGGGACAGAAATGAAAGTTTTTCAAAGCAGAGAGATTAATCAATGTATCCTTTCCTTGTTAAGGAGGAGTCTACTTCCCTGATCAAATGTCTTTCCTGGATAGCTGTATGAGGCCAAGATATTGACTGTGCTGTCAGATTCTGGCCAATTTAGATGACCCTGGAGCTGCTTAAATCTTAATATTATATGCTCCAGCGAGAAACTAATATTTAATTTCTGAAATTCACTGTCAGCTTTCATCCCTCAATTCCTTTTCTCACTGGGATTTCCCCTCCTCTCCTCTCCCCAACAAAATATTATGTCTCTTTTTATGACACCTTACCTCCCACTGTTTTCCTTACTCCTCTGAATAAATGACAAATTCCAGACTTCTTTTCCTGACTTTGACCTATCCAGCCCTCCAGAACTCCATTTATTTCATTTGTTCTCCAAGCCGATTTACCATGAAGAGAAAGTGGATCTTGGATTTCTCTTTCCACTGCAGGAAGGAACTGGATATGGCTGCTGAGTAAATCACACACAAAAAAGCAGCTAAGGCACATAGAATTGTTGGTGATTATGGATGGGTCATTGGAGTAAAGCTGAATCCTAGTAATCTTCTAATTTCTGGCTGTATATGGGCTCTAACAGGTGTATAGGACAGTTCTCTACTTTTTTGTTTGGCACATACTTATAGTTTCTAAGCTCTTCTTTATTCATCTCAGCCTTTTAGCAAGAACTCAAAGATAGCAGTTTTAGTTGTAGCAATTTCTTTCCTGGAAATTGTAGAAGCCTAATTAACGGCAATAACCCCAATGCAAAACTCCAAATAGAGCTGATGACTGGGGATAAAAATGCTTACATGCTCTTAAATTAGCAAGGGTTTTTGAGATGTGGTTATTTTAATGACTTTAATTTTGGAGCAGCCTAGTTCTCTCTGCAAGGTCCTCTAGAAAGATAGTTTCAGGAAATGTAAGTCCATGCCAAGAACAAATACATACAGCCAAATCATGAATACTCTTGTTTTTCTGACTCCTTCTGTTCACTGTTAATGTCCAAATCAATACATTCTCAGTGGAGCCTTTCCTAAGAAACTGACTCAGTTCATGATTCTCTCCTCTGTACCCTCATAGTCTGCCCTTATAACCTATAATATAGTTATTTATATATACTTCTGTCTTCCTCCCAAGTTTGTGAACTATTTTAGTTTACCATTTTAACACCTGGTAAAGTTCCTAGCATATACTTAAGGCTCAATGTCATTTTCTCAATGATAATAAATTCAATCATTTATTGAGGTTCTGCTGTTTGCCAGACTCTGTACTACAAATTTCACATATATCATCTCATTTAGTCTTCGTAAGTCTCAGTTTAATTTTCTTTTTGGTACATTTTCCAGAATCTCTTGAGCATTTTCTCAAATGTGAGACTATGCTTTTTCATGACTTATTATAACAAATTCATTTAACAATTGCTATCTTGTGTGAGCTGTGACAGGCAAATACATTGGCTTTATAACGTTAGCAATGTCTTCTGCTTACCAGTTCAGAAGCAGTCAGGGCCATGGGTTCAGAGGGGACAATATCGAAAAGGGCTTGCACCTTCTCAACTTACAGTTCCATAGAGGAAACAGGTCACTAAAGTATGTAGACTCCAATCAGGGGAGTTCCTAATATAGTCTCTCTTAGAATTAGGTAGTGCCTAATAAGTGCTGGAAAACTCTGGGAATCCTCTATAGATGATTATAATGGGGATTCTGTCTGCTGAGGGAATAATGCTTCAGGGCCACAGAGTATATTATGTAATCAATGATAGTTTAAATGTGACAGATGAAGTTAGTTTCACTAGGGTGATTGGAGAGGTTTTGGAGCTAGTGTCCTGCTTTCTTCTTTATTTTGTCTCAGCTGGCTGTGGGACCATTTAATTTTGATTCCTGGTTGTAAAGTAATGAGATTAAGCTTAATGTAGGGGCACAAGGGGAGAAATGGATGCTGAGGTGGGCCCTTAGGACTATCCTCTGGTAAGATAAATGCCATCTCTATCACTAGGTGGTATAAAAGCAGTTGTTGAGGTGGGTTATAATGAGGAGAGGAAGATATATGGATAAACCTATAGAAAGATAGAAAGGGCATGAGAGAGGTGTAAGGCAACAGAGAATGAACCTTATGAAGAAAGGCATGTGTGGGTTTGGAGCTTAATTATGACATTGCAAATATAAGCCAAACCACTTCTCTGATGCTTCAAGCATTCATTAGTTTCATTCACTTGCTCAATAATTAATAGCCTATCTCTTAAAAGAAACAATAGTTGAGCATACACTATATGTTAGGCATTTGGCTAATTATAGGGATATAAATACGGGAACATACTCCTAGCCCACCAGAAGCTTATAGACTAGTGATAATAAAAATAGCCAGTTCATGGATAGTTTCCTATATACTAGGCATGGGGTTAAACTTACAATATACTTCCTTCCTTATGTATTTACATAAAATCAATAGAAATTTATTAATGAATATAATAATTACTATTTATACAGTTGAATTATTTGATTGATAATTGAATTATTATTATCAGCATTGTTTTTGTAACTATCTTAAGTTGAAGAACACAACGCTCAGAAGTAACTTTCCCTGTCAGAGGACAAATAAGAGGCCACGTATTAGACCCTTCATTGTTCTGTTACAAAAGACAATGTCTTTAAGCCTCTATTTCACACCATGTCTCTATAACCATTTTATGAACAGTAAAATACAATATGCTCATTGTTGCAAAAATATTTCAAGTGTACACAAAAGTGTAAGTGTTCCCATCTTTAGGACACCCTCAAAAACTTCTTTTCAGAAAACTAGGTTGCAAGAGACTCTCGTTATTTGCCATATGACAGTGTTCCTTCTTCTGAACATATGATAGCAGTTTTCCTAAAGGAAACCACCTGGAACAACAAAAAATCTATTTTATTCACAAACGGTAGTTTGTATAGCTTTAATAATGGGGATGTAGAGAATAGAAGCATACAACTACCAAGTAAATTTTTAAATTGTATTCTGTTTTACCATACTATTTTTGCTTGCAGACCACAGAATCTAATATACCTCGTTTTATAAGGAAGGATTAACGGGGATCTTTAAAAAATTTGCAGAAATTTTTAGGGTGGTGGCAATTCTAAAAAGTACTAGACAACCAGACCTAAGCTGATGGAACATGGCCCCAAGCTTCATTGCAAAGCTGCTCTCACTGCTGACCCTATATTCACTCCGTCTCTGCCATGATAGGCAAAAATGCCAGTGACAATGCCAAACTTACAATTATGCAGGCTTTGCTGCTAGTGGTGCTAGCAAAATGAATTTGCACTCTCAGACTTATTATTTACATGGCTCCCTTTCAAATAAAAGCCTCTGACAGGTATATATATCTGATGGTATATGAAGCTGTCATATATCTACAATTCACTAATGAGGATGAATGGGAAATATAGTATTTTATTACCATTATTATTTTTTATTGACGAGGCAGGGTTACTCTCGCAGGATTATCAAAATATAAAGATGATGTTCAAAAGCTTTTAAAGAAGCCATAAAAGATGGACATCTCTACATATACGATCATTACCAATGACTTGACATGTAAAAGAAACATGTCATAAGATGTGATCAGGTTATGTGCATAGAAGTTGAATGTGGTCCAACCTCTCTTTGTCCAATCATCCTACAAAAGAATGGGACAAATGGGAAGCAGTTTTCAGTGTTTGTATTTTTAATCAATTACAGAGTAAAGCCTCACCACCAAAGAAGTGAGAAATTAATTATATAAAAAACTCTTATAACTTAATCTATGAAAAAGAACAAGAACTGAGTGATTTTCTTCCGCCAAGTTGCTAGCAAGTGATGAGGGTATAACGCTCTTTAACTGAAGCCCAACCAAGCAAAGACGCAGAAATGAGAAGGTGAATGATCTGAGCAACTAGAACAAGAAGTATGAGACCATCTTGCTGAATCAGACAGAAACAGTGATTAGACATGGAAAGAACATTTACCAAGATTTTGTAATAAAACCCATAGAGCATTTGAAGTGTGTTTTTTAAATTTATCTTTCACATTGTTTTTATTATAATATTTGATACATGCAGCTGTAATGAAGAATGAAGATATCTGTGACCTGTATGAAAGTCACATGGCCTGATGTTTCCAGGAAACACTGTTAAACAAAAAGAGCAAAATAATCACAGCAAGCTAGTTTAGTATAAGACAAAAGGGGGAAGCCACGTATCTGGACATTTGTTCAAAACAAAACTCAGAAAACAAAACACAAAATAATGAGACTGATTGCTTACGAGTGGTAGGTGGCAATGGGATGGAAAGGACTGGGAACTGGAATGGTTTAAAAAGTATAGGAGGGTAGGGTTATTGCTGTGAGGAGAGTAGTGTTATTGCTAAGAATATACATTTTGCTGAAATTTTGACTTTTGAAACCATGTTAATACTTCACAGGCACACGCACACATATAATATATGTGTTATTTTGTGTATAAATAAATATATATATATCCTTTGTTGAATATATATGCTACATATATATATGCTACATATATATTCAACAAAGAGAAATACCCTAAAATGAAAAATTAAGAGAATCAAATAAACCTAATTATATTTCAAATGGATAACATAACCACACTGAAAAAGAATAGTGTAGAATTAACCCAAATAACTTTTGACTGAAGTATTTTGACTATATATCATGAGAACGTAGATCCCATAACATTCTATGTAGTCTAGAATTTAGCAAATAGGAAGGGTATAGTGAATAAAGGGTTTCACTTTTTCAGTGCTGGAAAAGGGAATTACAGATGTCGAAGAGGGAGGTTAGAATAAAACCTGTGTTATTGAATTGGAATTGGAGTTATCAGTATGGGTGACTGGTTATATATAAATTATACTTTTATTTATATATTTTATATGCATTCAAATATATATATATAAATTAGCAAAAAATATATGTGTATACACACATACACACACACATACACATATATATATATACACACACATACACACACTCATATTTTTTTTTCTTAACTCTGTCCTCTAAGTGGATCTAGAAGAAGTGACATCATAGTAGCAATGATTTCAAGTTCCAGAACCTTGGCTTCAAATAAACATTATCCACTGCAAGAAACTAGTATTCCTTAGAGACATAGCTAACTTCAGGACTGGGGTGGGGAAAGCACAAAATAAGTCTGGAACGTCTTTTTGTGCAGTTAAGTAACTCTTTGGTTCAACAAAGGGAGACTTTTGACATGCCAACTTGAATGGGAACCTACCATCCAAATACAGAACAATTTGAGCATTGTGATAATTTTGGTAACAGATTCTAAACTGTAGAAAAATAGGAAAAAGTCCATGTAGATATAAATGTATATATGAGTAAATAAATAAATAGGATAAAATTAAAACTCTTTCTTTGTAGGGTAATAACTGATAAATATAAATTGAATTATGGAATTAGAAAAGAACCATTTGGAAATCATCATTTTAATATTAATCCAAGCAGGAACCATCCATGGCTACTAAAAGTAGTGAATACAATTTTTATAAGGAACATAGTATTTATACAGTCTCAAAATATTTAGCTGAATAGCGCTTGTGAATTACAAAGGAAAAATGGTAATTTTAAGGGTGATACCTGGCAGAAAACACCTTATTGAAGTTAGCAAACTTGTTACTACCAGCAATGGGACAAATCAACATCACATACTCCTGATATAAATCCCTGAGAACACATCACCAGAAACTGCCCCAAATGAAAAGCTTGGATCTAATCATGAAGGAACACTGACAAACTCAAATGTACAGATTCTACAAATTCCATTGTCTGTACTTATAAAAAATGTCAATGTCATACAATTCAAGGAAAAATTGAGGAATTGTTGAATATTAATGTATATAATAAAGAGATATGGCAATGAAATGTAATTTGTGAACCTGGACCAGATATTTTTTCTTTTTCAAAAGGGTTTTATTTATGTAATTGACAACAACATTTTGTATTGGAATTGGTGGGTTCTTGGTCTCACTGACTTCAAGAATGAAGCCACAGACGCTTGCAGTGAGTGTTACAGTTCTTAAAGGCAGTGTGTCTGGATTTTCTTCCTTCTGGTGGGTTCGTGGTCTCGCTGGCTCAGGAGTGAAGCTGCAGACCTTCTCCGTGAGTGTTACAGCTCATAAAAGCAGTGTGGACCCAAAGAGTGAGCAGCAGCAAGATTTATTGCAAAGAGCGAAAGAACAAAGCTTCCACAGCGTGGAAGGGGACCCCAGCGGGTTGCCACTGCTGGCTTGGGCAGCATGCTTTCATTCCCTTACCTGGCCCCACTCACATCCTGCTGATTGGTCCATTTTACAGAGAGATGGTTAGTCTATTTTGACAGGATGCTGACTGGTGCCGCTTTCAATCCCTGGGCTAGACATAAAGCTTCTCCAAGTCCCCACTAGATTAGCTAGGTACAGAATGCTGATTGGTGCATTTACAAACCTTGAGCTAGACACAGAGTGCTGATTGGTCTATTTACAAACCCTTAGCTAGACATAAAGGTTCTCCAAGTCCCCACTGGATTCAGGAGCCCAGCTGGCTTCACCTAGTGGATCCTGCACCCGGCCGCAGGTGGAGCTGCCTACCAGTCCCACGCTGTGCGCCAGCACCCCTCAGCTCTTGGGCGGTTGATGGGACTGTGCACCGCGGAGCAGGAGCAGGGGAGTGGGTGAACCGGCAGGAGTGGGGGGAATGGCATGGGGGGCTTGGGGAGGCTCAGGCATGGCGGGCTGCAGGTCCCGACCCCTGCCCCATAGGGAGGCAGCTGAGGCCCGGCCAGAATTTGAGGGCAGTGCCGGTTGGCCAGCACTGCTGGGGGACCCGGAGCACCCTCTGCAGCTGCTGGCCGAGGTGCAAAGCCCCTCACTGCCCCGGGAGGCGGTGCCGGTCCGCCGCTCTGAGTGCAGGGCCCGCCAAGCCCATGCCCACCCAGAACTCGTGCTGGCCTGTGAGCGTAGGGCGCAGTCCCGGTTTCCTCCAACCCTCCCCCCCACCCTGCGTCTCCCTCCACACCTCCCCGCAAGCTGAGGGAGCCAGCTCCGGCCTTGGCCAGCCCAGACAGGGGCTCCCACAGTGCAGAGGCGGGCTGCAGGGCTCCTCAAGCACGGCCAGAGTGGGCATCGAGTCCGAGGAGGCGCCGAGAGCGAGCAAGGGCTGCCAGCACGCTGACACCTCTCAATTTAATAAGGTCTATAGATATTCATTTAAAATATTAATGTAAATTTTCTGATTTAAAAACTTACACTGTTTTAGGCAGTATACACTGAGGAAGGGGTAAAAGGGCATCACAGTTGAACTCTGACAGTTCAGACATAAAATTGTATGTATGTATCTGGTGTAAACAAAGACAGACAGACGGACACAGAGAGATATCTAAGGAATTGGCTCGCTGTCTCATGTGAATCTTGAGACTCCATGAGTCCAAAATTTGATGAGCTAGGTCTGCAGGTTGGCAACTGAGGGAAGAGCTGTGGTTTGAATGTAAAGGCAGGCTTCTCGGGGGAGGTCAGTCTTTGTTCTAATAAGGCCTTTAACTGTTTGGATGAAGACCACTCACATTATGGAGGGTCATCTGCTTTATTCAAAGTCAATTGATTTAAATGTTAATGTGCTCCAAAAGACATCCTCACAGAAATATCTGGAATAATATTTGACCAAATGCCTGGGCATCATGGGACAGCCAAGTTGACACATGAAATTAACAATATAATATGTGTAGAAATGCAATTTTATATGTCTGTGTACATAGCCACATATATATGAATATCATAAATGTATATCTGTATTATATGTCTTTAAACATAGAAAACTCATATTAAATAATTTCTCTTTATTATTATTATACTTTAAGTTTTAGGGTACATGTGCACAATGTGCAGGTTTGTTACATATGTATCCATGTGCCATGTTGGTGTGCTGTACCTGTTAACTCGTCATTTAGCATTAGGTGTATCTCCTAATGCTGTCCCTCCTCCCTCCCCCAACCCCACAACAGTCCCCAGAGTGTGATGTTCCCCTTCCTGTGTCCATGAGTTCTCATTGTTCAATTCCCACCTATGAGTGAGAACATGTGGTGTTTGGTTTTTTGTCCTTGCGATAATTTACTGAGAATGATGGTTTCCAGTTTCATCCATGTCCCTACAAAGGACATGAACGCATCATTTTTTATGGCTGCATAGTATTCCATGGTGTATATGTGCCACATTTTCTTAATCCAGTCTATCGTTGTTGGACATTTGGGTTGGATCTAGGTATTTGCTATTGTGATTAGTGCCGCAATAAACATACGTGTGCATGTGTCTTTATATCAGCATGATTTATAGTCCTTTGGGTATATACCCAGTAATGGGATGGCTGGGTCAAATGGTATTTCTAGTTCTAGATCCCTGAGGCATCGCCACACTGACTTCCACAATGGTTGAACTAGTTTACAGTCCCACCAACAGTACAAAAGTGTTCCTATTTCTTCACATCCTCTCCAGCACCTGTTGTTTCCTGACTTTTTAATGATGGCCATTCTAACTGGTGTGAGATGGTATCTCATTGTGGTTTGATTTGCATTTCTCTGATGGCCAGTGATGATGAGCATTTTTTCATGTGTTTTTTGGCTGCATAAATGTCTTCCTTTGAGAAGTGTCTGTTCATGTCCTTTGCCCACTTTTTGATGGGGTTGTTTATTTTTTTCTTGTAAATTTGTTTGAGTTCATTGTAGATTCTGGATATTAGCCCTTTGTCAGATGAGTAGGTTGCAAAAATTTTCTCCCATTTCGTAGGCTGCCTGTTCACTCTGATGGTAGTTTCTTTTGCTGTGCAGAAGCTCTTTAGTTTAATTAGATCCCATTTGTCAATTTTGGCTTCTGTTGTCATTGCTTTTGGTGTTTTAGACATGAAGTCCTTGCCCTTGCCTATGTCCTGAATGGTATTGCCTAGGTTTTATTCTAGGGTTTTTATGGTTTTAGGTCTAACATGTAAATCTTTAATCCATCTTGAATTAATTTTTGTATAAGGTGTAAGGAAGGGATCCAGTTTCAGCTTTCTACATATGGCTAGCCAGTTTTCCCAGCACCGTTTATTAAATAGGGAATCCTTTTCCCATTGCTTGTTTTTGTCAGGTTTGTCAAAGAACAGATAGTTGTAGATATGGGGCATTATTTCTGAGGGCTCTCTTCTGTTCCGTTGATCTATGTCTCTGTTGTGGTACCAGTACCATGCTGTTTTGGTTACTGTAGCCTTGTAGTATAGCTCAAAGTCAGGTAGTGTGATGCCTCCAGCTTTGTTCTTTTGGCTTAGGATTGACTTGGCGATGCGGGCTCTTATTTGGTTCCATATGAACTTTAAAGTAGTTTTTTCCAATTCTGCGAGGAAAGTCATTGGTAGCTTGATGGGGATGGCATTGAATCTATAAATTACCTTGGGCAGTATGGCCATTTTCACAATATTGATTCTGCCAACCCATAAACATGGAATGTTCTTCCATTTGTTTGTATCTTCTTTTATTTCATTGAGCAGTGGTTTGTAGTTCTCCTTGAAGAGGTCCTTCACGTCCCTTGTAAGTTGGATTCCTAGGTATTTTATTCTCTTTGAAGCAATTGTGAATGGGAGTTCACTCATGATTTGGCTCTCTGTCTGTTATTGGTGCATAAGAATGCTTGTGATTTTTGTACATTGATTTCATATCCTGAGACTTTGCTGAAGTTGCTTATCAGCTTAAGGAGATTTTGGGCTGAGACAATGGGGTTTTCTAGATGTACAATCATGTCATCTGCAAACAGGGACAATTTGACTTCCTCTTTTCCTAATTGAATACCTTTTATTTCCTTCTCCTGCCTGATTGCCCTGGCCAGAACTTCCAACACTATGTTCAATAGGAGTGGTGCGAGGGGGCATCCCTGTCTTGTGCCAGTTTTCAGAGGGAATGCTTCTAGTTTTTGTCCATTCAGTATGATATTGGCTGTGGGTTTGTCATAGATAGTGCTTATTAGTTTGAGATACGTCCCATCAATACCTAATTTATTGAGAGTTTTTAGCATGAAGGGTTATTGAATTTTGTCAAAGGCCTTTTCTGAATTTATTGAGATAATCATGTGGTTTTTGTCTTTGGTTCTGTTTATATGCTGGATTACATTTATTGATTTGCATATGTTGAACCAGCCTTGCATCCCAGGGATGAAGCCCACTTGATCATGGTGGATAAGCTTTTTGATGTGCTGCTGGATTTGGTTTGCCAGTATTTTATTGAGGATTTTTGCATCAATGTTCATCAAGGATATTGGTCTGAAATTCTTTTTTTTGGTTGTGTCTCTGCCAGGCTTTGGTATCAGGATGATGCTGGCCTCATAAAATGTGTTAGGGAGGATTCTCTCTTTTTCTGTTGATTGGAATAGTTTCAGAAAGAATGGTACCGTTCCTCCTTGTACCTCTGGTGGAATTCGGCTTTGAATCCATCTGGTCCTGGACTCTTTTTGGTTGGTAAGCTATTGATTATTGCCACAACTTCACAGCCTGTTATTGGTCTATTCAGAGATTCAACTTCTTCCTGGTTTAGTCTTGGGAGGGTGTATTTGTCGAGGAATTCATCCATTTCTTCTAGATTTTCTACTTTATTTGTGTAGAGGTGTTTGTAGTATTTTCTGATGGTAGATTGCATTTCTGTGGGATCGGTGGTGATATCCCCTTTATCATTTTTTATTGTGTCTATTTGATTCTTCTCCATTTTCTTGTTTATTAGTCTTGCTAGTGGTCCATCAATTCTGTTGATCTTTTCAGAAAACCAGCTCCTGGATTCATTAATTTTTTGAAGGGTTTTTTGTGTCTCTATTTCCATCAGTTCTGATCTGATTTTAGTTATTTCTTGCCTTCTGCTAGCTTTTGAATGTGTTTGCTCTTGCTTTTCTAGTTCTTTTAATTGTGATGTTAGGGTGTCAATTTTGGATCTTTCCTGCTTTCTTTTGTGGGCATTTAGTGCTATAAATTTCCTTCTACACACTGCTTTGAATGTGTCCCAGAGATTCTGGTATGTTGTGTCTTTGTTCTCGTTGGTTTCAAAGAACATCTTTATTTCCGCCTTCATTTTGTTATGTTCCCGGTAGTCATTCAGGAGCAGGTTGTTCAGTTTCCATGTAGTTGAGCAGTTTTGAGTGAGTTTCTTCATCCTGAGTTCTAGTTTGATTGCACAGTGGTCTGAGAGACAGTTTGTTATAATTTCTGTTCTTTTACATTTGCTGAGCAGAGCTTTATTTCCAACTATGTGGTCAATTTTGGAATAGGTGTGGTGTGGTGCTGAAAAAAATGTATATTCTGTTGATTTGGGGTGGAGAGTTCTGTAGATGCCTATTAGGTCCGCTTGCTGCAGAGCTGAGTTCAATTCCTGGATATCCTTGTTAACTTTCTGTCTCGTTGATCTGTCTAATGTTGACAGTGGGGTGTTAATGTCTCCCATTATTATTGTGTGGGAGTCTAAGTCTCTTTGTAGGTCACTAAGGACTTGCTTTATGAATCTGGGTGTTCCTGTATTGGGTGCATATATATTTAGGATAGTTAGCTCTGCTTGTTGAATTGATGCCTTTACCATTATGTAATGGCCTTCTTTGTCTCTTTTGATCTTTGTTGGTTTAAATTCTATTTTATCAGAGACTAGGATTGCAACCCCTGCCTTTTTGTATTTTCCATTTGCTTGGTAGATCTTCCTCCATCCCTTTATTTTGAGTCTATGTGTGTTTCTGCACGTGAGATGGGTTTCCTGAATACAGCACAATGATGGGTCTTGACTCTTTATCCAATTTGCCAGTCTGTGTCTTTTAATTGGTGAATTTAGCCCATTTACATTTAAATTTAATATTGTTATGTGTGAATTTGATCCTGTCATTATGATGTTAGCTGGTTATTTTGCTCGTTAGTTGATGCAGTTTCTTCCTAGCATTGATGGTCTTTACCTGACCTCAGGTGCTCCACCCACATCAGCCTCCCAAAGTGCTGGGATTACAGGCACGAGACAATGCGCCGGGCCCTTTTTTTTTTTTGAGACAGAGTCTTGCTCTGTCACCTAGGCTGGGGTGCAATGGCATGATCTCGTCTCACTGCAACCTCCACCTCACGGATTCAAGCAATTCTCTTGCCTCAGCCTCCTGGGTAGCTGGGACTACAGGTGCCCAGCACCACACCCGGCTAATTCTTTTTGTATTTTTAGTAGAGATGAGGTTTCACCATGTTAGCCAGGATGGTCTCCATCTCCTGACCTCGTGATTCACCCGCCTCGGCCTCCTAAAGTGCTGGGATTACAGGCGTGAGCCACTGCACCTGGCTGGTTTTAATATTTCAATTATGATGTTGAATTCTTACAAAACTATTGGGGTACCCAAAGAAATGTTTGAATTTTTGCTTTCTAAACAAATTTTTATACTCTACTAAGGATTATTAGCCTATTGAGAGCACAGAGTAAAAAGAATATTGTGAAAATCCTAATTCAATTCCTGACTCCATGGAGAAGCCTTCGTAAGACAGAAACCTATTTATAGACATTTTTCACATACTTTAGGTTAAAAAACTTAACACCTAAAAATTTATATTAAATACCATCTTGTGTGTTTTCTTACTAGTTTCTTATTTTACATGTAATTCACTGGAACATTATAACATTTTTGTAAGAAGACATTATGTTTATATATTTTAAAGATTCAAAGACGAGGAGTATAACAAATGCCTGTTGCTTTAGGCATTATATATGTGTTACAGACATTTTCCATTAGAAATCTTAAATTTAAAATGTCTCAATTCCAGGAATTTGGAAGGGTTAAAACTGATATTATTTCATATTTTTATTTAAATTATTTGAACAAATATTTAAGACTCAAACTCCCAGATAGCAGAAAACACACACACACAAAATCAGATATTAACAAGCAATACTTACGAATTCAGCCAAGAACCAATATGTTGTTTGTTTAGTCTCTTAATGGCTGCCTTCATTTCCTGATTCCTCAGAGTATAAATAATTGGATTAAGGAATGGGGTGATTATAGAATAAAACACAGAAGGAAACTTATCTACAGAATAACTATTGAATGGAAAAGCATAGATGAAGATAGCTGGACCAAAAAACAGAGTTACTACAGTGATGTGAGCAGATAGTGTGGACACAGCCTTGGAGGATGCACTGGAGGAGTGCTGCCAGATGGTGACCAACATGATGATGTAGGAAATGAGCAACAGAATAAAGCAGAACAGGCACAGGACCCCACTGTCTGCAATCACCAAGAGCTCCAGAGTATAGGTCTCAGTGCAGGCAAGCTTGATGACCAGCAGGAGGTCACAGAAAATGTTGTCCACAACATTGGGACCACAGAAAGGTAAACCCATGGTAAAAGCCATTTGGCTTGTGGTATGTATGAAGCTAATTGCCCATGAGAACAACAGAAACACAGTGAGCGCTCTGTGGTTCATGATGGTCTTGTAGTGCAAGGGTTTGCATATGGCAACATACCTGTCGATGGCCATAGCTATCAGGAGAGACATTTCTTCACCCCCAGAGAAGTGCATAAAAAAACATCTGGGCCATGCAACCCCACAAGGAGATGGCCTTATGTTTTCTAAGGAAGTCTGCAATCACTTTGGGAGTTGACACAGAGGAAAAACGTAAGTCAAAAAATGATAAATTTGCCAGAAGGAAATACACGGGGGAGTGAAGATGGCTATCAAGTATCACAGTGATCACAATGAGGAGGTTTCCCACTATGATGGCTACATAGATATGAAAGAATATTGCAAAGAAGAGTATTTGGATTTCTTGAGAACCCGAAAGCCCCAGCAGGATGAACTCAGAAACACTTGAGCTGTTATTGAGGGTATCCATTTATTCATTTGCACGAGTTTGTCACAGTTGTCTAAAAGAAAGGAAAACAGAAAATCACAGAGACTAACAAGACAGTGAACCTAATCATTTTATGCATTTTATTATTATTTACTCAGAGAGTCAACCCTTTTGGCAATGTGACTGTTTTACATACATTCCTTGGTATCTTGTAGTTTGAGATACTTCACAGGGCCACAAAGCCAGTGGAAACTGTAGTGGACATGGAGCTGATCAGTTCAAATTTCTCTCAGTTAATATAAGGTGAGGTCAGTAGGAGATTTGTGTAAACTTGGTGTCCGTTCACTTTCTGCTCCAGATTAGACTATGAATGAACATAGACTTTGGGGGAATTCATTTCTAGGACTGTGGGCAGGTTGTGGGCAGGATTTCACTCTGTGTGATTGTAGGACTGACATCTCCATTTATTTGCTTGTTGCCATTCAAGGGTTATCCTTAATATTTAGATACTATCTGATTTCCTTTGTCATGATCCCCTTCCTCTTTTAAGCCATTAACAGTGGACGGGGCCCTTTGAAAGGCTCATCCCCAGCCGGGCATGGTGTCTCATGCCTATAATCCCAGCACTTTGGGAGGCTGAGGTGGGCGGATCAGGAGGCCAGGAGATTGAGACCATTCTGGCTAACACAGTGAAACCCCGTTTCTACTAAAAATACAAAAAATTAGCCGACATGGTGGTGGGTGCCTGTAATCCCAGCTACTCAGGAGGCTGAGGCACGCGCTTGAACCTGGGAGGTGGAGGTTGCAGTGAGCCGAGATCGCGCCACTACCAAGACTCTGTCTCAAAAAAAAAGGCCTTCTCTTCTGCAACAACTCTCTTTTTCTATACTGACAGGAAAGCTTTATCACTTTTAGAAATTCATGTTATTACACTGGACACATTCAAATATTCCAGGAAATCTTCTCATATCAAAGTTTGTGAACTAAATCACTTAAGCAAAGTTTGTTGTTGGTAGCTTTTCTTTTTTCTTTCTTTCTTTATTTTTTTGCACTGTGATGTATCATATTCACAAGTTTTGGGATTAGTGTCTGGACTTCATTTGTAGACCATTATTCTGCCTTCAATAGCTTATGGTCAAAAGTTAGAAATATGATGGTTCTTGGCAGGGTGCGGTGGCTCACGCATGTAATCCCAGCACTTTGGGAGGCCAAAGAGGGCAGACCACCTGAGGTCAGGAGTTCGAGACCAGCCTGGCCAATATGGCAAAACCCAATCTCTACTAAAAATACAAAAATTAGCTGGGCATGGTGGCATGTGCCTATAATCCCAGCTACTCAGGAGACTCAGGCAGGAGAATCACTTGAACCTGGGAGGCAGAGGTTGCAGGGAGCCGAGATGACGCCACTGCACTCTAGCTTGGGCAACAGAGTGAAACTCTGTCCAAAAAAAGAAAAGAAAAAAGAAATATGACTGTTTTTTCTGCTAGGAGAGCAGGAGCCATGAATTTGATACAACTACTTGTAGAGATGTAGGCATAGGCAATGTGTTGAGTGCAGTGAGAGGTTGACGGGTGAAGTAAGCTTCTGTATCCCTTCCTATTAATCTACCAATGACTCTCCATTAATCTACCTGTCACTTCTATTTGTTATTTGCGACTATCAGGAATCTAGGTGACATAGAAACTTGGAAATGCATTCTTAATCAATAGGCCTCGGTATAATATAGAGCAAAACTATAAAAAATGAAAACAATGCATCAGAAGAAAAACGAGCTCACGATGGTATACATCCTTTTAGTTTTTCTTTATGTCTAGAATGTAAATGTGATGTGTGGAGTTTCTACAGATAGTTTGTGACATTGAGGTCAGAATATTAATCTAAAGCAAAAAATAAACAGGAAGTTTTGTACTTCCTGATTTTGTGAAGCTGCCATACCAACAGTGAGGTAATATTCTATCAATTGGTTACACAAGGAAAATAAACTTTCGTCTAATTTATTTATAACACTATAGTCTAGTTGATTACTAGCAGACTGACAGATACAAATATAATTCTGACCAGACATCTGTGAGGTAGAGTTACCCAAAGAGCATGCAAGTGAAACTTTCAATATTACTAAGATGGAACGTTAGAAAAATATTTTCTCTTTGAACCTTTGTTCACCGTGAAGATCAAGTGTGAGGACAAATCCTCATTACTTAAGGGGTAATCCTAATATTTCAGCAAAGGTTTTAGCCTTTTTATTTGTTATGGTCATGGTGAAAGATCACCTTAAAAGTAATGGACAAATATTGCACCTTGTACTTTAATCACTAAACTTTTAAGGAGATTGCATACTGTCTGGTGATACTATTTCAGTTCTGGAGGCACTATATTCCAATACTTGGGATGATTGTTTGACTCATTTTTATTGACATACGGACTTCTAGCTTTTGGTGGAGTCCAGTATAAGAAAGGAATATTAGCACATCTAGCATACAGTGTGTATACTAGATTTAGTATCAAGTAGTCATACTACTTAAACCACATATCCAGGTAAAGTCTATGGCACTACAATTGTCTGAGCTGGAAAAATACAGCATTTGTAGGTTTTGGCAAACCCTAATAGAAGAATAACAATGTAGATTCCTAAGGTCATGTAGCTTGAACCATAGCATTTGTAGCAGAACTGGAAATACATGAATTTTAAATCAGCTCCTAGATTTCACTCTGTTCTAATAAGGATGAAACATCTGATTATGGAACTTATGTTGACTATAGAAACAGAGCTATCTACAAAAAAACTTGATTATTTGATATTAATATTCACTAGAGAGCATCAAAAAAAGGCATGAAATAAACAAGATGACATAATGGCTCATCCAGTTGATATAAACTACTTGCTATTATTGAAGTAGTCATAGTAGTAGAAAAGGAGGTTGTGTATGGACCCACTGCCTGGCTTCCTACTCACCAAGATCACACTTGCTGTGGTGCAATAAATGTCATCAATAAAACTAACCTGAACCCCCTAATCTGGTACCATCTTGTAGACAGAATAACCAGCCACTGGGACAAGTTGATGATATTACCCATTTTATTCTAGATGAGACAATGACTCATCTTCATGGGAAGATACATACAGTGGGCATAGGGTTGCATTCTACATTTACAGGGTGCTATCTAAACGTATATACAGAGTTTAATCAAAGAATTATCTTATAACATATCTGAATCCAAGTTGTAAGTGTTGACCAATAATCATGGCTCTATTGGACCTATCATTTACAGGTTATTTTAAACAGATAACTTTGATCACATTAAAAAAAACTGTATGTGTTAACTCCTCTCCCTCCCATATTAAAAATTTTTGATGTCAAAATTTACACCTTTATACATTGCATATCCCTAACAGATTATTGCAGTTATTATTTTTATTTTTCTAATTTAATATACTTGTTATTAGAGAAAAATGCCTATATATTTTTATTTTTTTTTCAACTTTTATTTTAGGTTTAGTGGGTACATGTGCAGGTTTATAACATGGGTGAATTGCATGTCAATGGGGTTTGGTGTACAAATGATTTCATCACCCAGGTAGTGAGTGGAGTATTCAATAGGTAGTTGTTTGACCTTCATTCTCTTCCCACCCTACACTATCAAGTAGGCCCCAGTATTTATTGTTTCCCTCTGTGTACTCAATGTTTATCTTCCACTTGAGAATGTGCAGTATTTGGTTTTCTCTTTATGTATTAATTCACTTAGGTAATGGCCTCCAGCTACAACCATGTTGCTTCAAAGGGCAGTGTTTCATTCTTTTTATGGCTGCATTGTATTCCATAGTGTATATGTACCACTTTTTTTTTTAATTCAGTCCACTGCTAATGGGCATCTAGGTTGATTCCATGTCTTTGCTATTGTGAACAGTGCTTCAGTGAATATACAAGTTTGGGTGTCTTTTTGGTAGAATTCTCTATATTCATTTTGATGTCTACCCTAGTAATGAGATTGCTGGGTCAAATGGTAGTTTTGTTTTAAGTTTTTTGAGAAATCTTTAAACTGCATTCCACAGTAGCTGATAATTTACATTCTCACTGGCGGTGTATAAGAGTTCCCTTTTCTCTGCAACCTTACCAATATCTGCTTTTTAAAATTTATTTATTTTTTATTTTTTGTAATAGCCATTCTGACTTTTGTGAGATGTGGTAGATATTTCATTGTGGTTTTGATTTGCATTTCTCTAATGGCTAGTGATGTGGAACATTTTTTCATATGTTTGTTGGCCACATATGTGTCTTCTTTTGAGAAGTATCTGTTCTTGACTTTTGGCCACTTTTTAATAAGGTTGTTTTTTTCTTGTTTACTTGTTTAAGTTAATTATAGATTCTGGATATTAGAATTTTATCAGATGCATAGTTTGCAGATATTTTCTCTCATTCTGTAGGTTGTCTGTTTATGCTGTCAATTGTTTCTTTTGCTGTGCAGAAGTAATTAGGTCTGATTTGTTTTTGTTACCTTTAATTTCAGAGACCTAGTCATAAAATCTTTGCCAATGCCTAAGTCCTGAATGGTATGTCCTATGTTTGTTTCCAGGGTTTTTATAGTTTTAGGTCTTACATTTAAGTCTTTAATGCACATTGAGTTGATTTTTGTATAAGATGAAAGGAAGAGATCCAGTCTCATTCTACTCCATATGGCTAGCCAGTTACTGCAGCCCATTTATTGAATACGTAGTCTTTTTTCCATTGCACGTTATTGTCAACTTTGTCGAGGATCAGATGGTTGTAAGTGTGTGGCTTTATTTTTGGGTTCTCTGTTCTGTTTCATTGGCCTGTGTGTCTGTTTTTGTACAAGTACCATGCTGTTTTGTTTACTGTAGCCTCATATATAGCTTGTAGTTGGGTAGAGTGATGCCTCTTGCTTTGTTCTTTTTGATCAGAATTGATTTAGCTATTTGGGCTCCTTTTGGGGTTTCATTTGAATTGTAGAATACTTTTTTCTAAGTCTGTGAAACATAAAATTGATAGTTTTATAGAAATAGTACTTAATCTGTAAATTGCTTTGGGCAGCTATTTAATGGCTATTTTAATGATATTGATTCTTCTAATCTATGGGCATAGGATTTCTTTCCATTTGTTTGTGTCATCTCTGATATATTTCAGCAATGTTTTGTAATTCTCATTTCAGAGATCTTTCACCTCCCTGTTTAGCCATATTTCTAGGTATTTTATTCTTTTTGTGGCTTCTGTGAATGAAACTGCATTCTTGATTGGGGTCTCAGCTTGGACATTATTGGTGTATAGAAATGCTAATAATTTTTGTACATTGATTTTGTATCCTGAAACTTTACTGAAGCTGACTTTCAGATCTAGAAGTCTTTGGGCAGAGACTCTGCAGGTTTTCTAGGTATAGAATCATATTATTTATGAGGAGAAATAGTTTGACTTTCTCTTTTGTTATATTTATTTCTCTCTCTCACCTGATTACTCTGGCTAGGACTTCCAGTACTATGTTGAATATAAGTGATGAGAGTGAGCATTCTTATCTTGTTCCATTTCTCAGAACGAATGCTTCCAGCTTTTTCCCATTCAATATGACGTTGGCTGTCAGTTTACATATATGGCTCTTATTATTTTGAGGTATGTTTCTTTGATGGCTTGTTCGTTGCATTCTTTTGACATGAAAGGATGTTGAATTTTATCACAATCTTTTTCTGTGTCTGTTTATATGATCATGTGGGTTTTGTTTTTAGTTCTGTTTATGTGATGAATCACATTTATTGATCTGCATATGTTGAACCAGCCTTGCATTGCAGGAATAAAACCTACTTGACTGTGGTGTATTAGCTCTTTGATATTCCACTAGATTTGATTTCCTCATACTTTGTTGATGATTTGTATATCTATGTTCATCAAGGATATTGGCCTGAAATTTTCTTTCTTTCTTGTGTCTCTGCCAGGTTTTGGAATAATGCTGGCCTCATAGATTAAGTTAGGGAGGAGTCTCTCCTTTTTGATATTTTGGAATAATTTCAGTAGGACTGGTACTAGCTCTTTTTTTAAAATCTGGTAGAATTTGGCGTGAAATCATCTGGTCCAGGGTTTTTTCTGATTGGTAGATTTCTGTATTACAGATTCAATTTCAGAACTTGTGAATTAATTTTTTATGAGACAAGGTCTTATTCCATCATCCAGGATGGAGTGCAGTGGCGTAATGATAGCTCACCAAAGTCTCAAAATCCTGGGCTCAAGCAATCCTTGCATTCAGCCTCCTGAGAGTACTATTTTTTAATGGCCATGCTAAGTATGTAGGTAGTTTATACAGCTTGATTAGAGTATTCAAATATATTGAGTTAGACTGTACATTTATTTTTATCAGTGAGTTTTATACCTTCAGATTTTTTATACTACTTAGTAGTTTCCTTGTCTTTCATTTTGAAGAGTTCCTTTTAGCATTTGTAAGATAGGTATGGTATTAATAAACTCTCTTAGCTTTCATTTGTCTGGGAAAGTCTTTATGTATCCTTCAACACTCAAGTATTGCTTTGCTGGATACAGTATTCTTGGCTGATAGGCTTTTTTCTTTAGTATTTAAATATATCATCCCAACTCCTCCTTGCCTATAAGACTTTTTTTGTTTTTGTTTTGAGAAGCCTGCTGCCAGGTATATTGGAACTCTCTTGTATGTTATTTGTTTCTTTTCTCTTGTTTCTTTCAGGATTCCCTCTTTGTCTTTCATCTTACACAGTTTAATTATACTATATCTTTTGATACTGTTATTGGGATTGCATCTGACTTGGTGTCTTTTGTCCCTGAGTAGTTATATCTTTCTCTAGGTTTGTAAGTTTTCTGTTTTTTTTAAATAAGTTTTCTAACTCTTTGTCTTTTTCTACTCCCTTCTAAACACCAGTAACCCAAATATCTGCTCTTTTAATGTTGTCCCATAAATCCTACAAACTTTCTTTGTTCCTTTTAATTCTGTTTTGTTTTTTCTTCTCAGATCGTATATTTTTAAATAGGCTGTCTTCCTAACTCACTGATTCTTTTTTATGCTTGACCTATTTTTGCTACTGATGCTTTCAGCTGCATTTTTTATTTCATTCCTTGTATTTTGCGGGTCCAAAGTTACTGTTTGATTTTTTATTATCATTTTAATCTCTATGTTAAATTTCTCTGACAAATTTAAAAACTGTCTCTGAATTTTCTTTAAGTTAACTGAGCTTCCTTAAAAACAGGTAGTTTGAGTTATTTGTCAGGCAGATCATAGATCTCCATCTCTTTAGGGTCAGCAGTTTGCATCTTATTTTATGCCAGTGATGTCAGTTTCTCTGGTTTTTCTTGATCCTTGTGGTCATGTTTCAATGTCTGTGAATTGGATGACATAGGAATGTATTGCAATCTTTGCAGTCTTGCTTTTCTGTGATTGCCCTTCTACAGTAGGCATGTTCAGGAATATTGAGAAGACAGTTGTGGTTCAATAGCCTGTGGCTATTGAAGTCATTGTCAGCACTGCAGTGACTTCAGCTGTTACAGGCTTAGAAACCACAAGGTCCATAGTGGCTGGTGTTGCCCAAGCTGGAGTCCCATGAGGAGTTGGAGGTAAGGTGAGGGTTTGCTTCTGGATTCTCAGACGCAGCCCTGTTACCTGGAATGCTGACAGGTTTGGCTTTCTCCAAGTTTCTGAGAGGCCTTACACTACATCATTTGATAAGTCTCTGGGTTGGCCATACTACAAATGACTACAATGAGCTGGAAATAAACACAGGGTTGTTTCTAGCCTAGAGTTGAGACTGATATCTTTAGACCTGTCTTCATAGTCACAGACAGCCATGTCTCCCAGGGAGTTACAGGGTGAGCAGGCCTGCTCTCAGACTGCAGTTAAGAAGAAATGAAATCAATTTATAGGGCTCTTTGAAGATTCACAATGTGATCAAAATCAGGGCATAAAACTGCAAAACACTATTGAACTTTCCTTTCCAAGTCTCCAGACAGGCAGAGGTGTTGTTAGTCTGTAGACAAGAGGAGCCAGGACTAAGATCTAGGGATGTTTGAGGACACATTGAAGGAAGAGGCTGGAAAGCACAGGGGCTCAGCTTAGTGTATCTCTTGGCAGGACCTTGACTGAGTAGAACTTCTCCCAGACCACAGCTGGGAGGGACTAAAACTAACCTTCAGGGTAATTCAGAATCTGCTGTGAGACTGTTGTTGGCAAACCCAATCCAGTAACGCCAATGGGCAAGATTCCTAGAAGTGCCCTATGTGGGCAGTACTGCTTGCATAGTACAGTTGAGAGGGGCTGGAACTGGCATTCATGGTTCTTTCTGAAACTTCTGTGGCATGGAGTCTGGCAAACCTGCCCAGGTATATCTCCCAGGAGTTATCTGCACAAGCAGAATAACTCTGGTGCTGCAGCAGAGAAGGGCTGAGGCCAAGAAAAGGCCCCTTCAGGATCTTCTGTGGGTGGGATGCCAGTAAACCTGTCCGAATGGCTCAGATAGGTGTGTCACCCAGTAATTCCCTGCACAGGTAGGATATTTCTGACTATGGCAAAAAAAAAAAAAGTGAAACTGGGACAGGACCCCTTCAGGATCTGTTGTGGGTCAAAGGCTGGCAAGCCTGTACCAATGGCTCAGATGACTGTGTCAGAGTGGGGCAGCTCTTTAGCTGCCACAGAGGAAGGCTGAAGCCAAGCCAAGGCTCCTGCAGAATCCACTGTTGGACAGAGGCAAGCAAATCCACCCTGGTGGTCCAGAGTGTATATCTGTGGGAGGGTATTCCCAGGCTGTAACAGAGAGGTACTGGAACCCTACATCCCCTTTAGAGTTTGCTGTGGGACAGAGGCCAGCAAGCTTGTCTATCCCAGTGGTTCAATAGGGTGTGCCTACCTCTGGGTCTTTGTGTGAGTTGCACTATGCTAGGACCAACACTAATGGGGCTGGAACTGAGTTACATGTTAACTTTCAGGTCTACTGCTGACACTGATTTCAGTGATAAGAGCCTATCTACTGAGGCACACTGGTGCTTGTGATTCCTTCTGGCCCCTTTGGCAGATAGTTTTGGTTGTGGGCTCTAAGCCACTTGGGGCTGTAGCCAATCCCTTCAGAAAATGTGGCCATTTCCAGGTTTGAACCCAGTAAAATGATTAGCAGGTCTGCCACCTGGATGTGGGTCTGCTCCCTCCAAACAGCCATCCTAGGTTTTGGGATCTATTGGTGTTCCACAACCTTCTGCCTGAACCCAAAGACTCCTTCTAAGAGACTTTTTTCTGTGAATGGGTTCAGAATTCTTATTATGGGAGGATATGAGTGGGTTGCCATTGTGGCTAATGTCACTCCAAGTCAGATTCTTGAGCTATGTGGCTGAGGCTCAAAGATCAATCTCTATGAAAGTACTTTATTTTTAGTGAGGATTTGTCTTTACTTCTGCCATACACTTCTTAGAAAAGCATTTACTTTAATCTTCATGAATCAAGGTTGCGACAGATGTTTTTTCTTGGTGTCTGCTTTTGATAGGCTGGCTTTCTTACACTTTTTTTTCAGAGTCTGAGCCCTCAGCATTGCCTCCAATCTATTCCCTCCCTGTTCACCCTCAAAGTACAATGCACAGTGCTTTCCCCATTTCAAACTTCTATTTGTAGAAGCTCTAGGCAATGGATGTGTAGATGTTCTCAGAGAGGGCAATGGTTCAGTGCTGTTTTACCTTCCTGGAATGGAATTCAAGTTTTATACTGGGCCTCAGGTGTGATTTACTTTAATTTTTTTTCAATAGCTTTAAGTGATTTAAAAGATGTTTTAAATAATTTTAGCAAAATAGATATTTTGTAACTAAAACGTTTTAGGATCCTGAGTGTGCTATACTGACAGATACAAAAATCTTACACAGTATTTTATCAACTAGAATATAATCTTATCTACCAGCCAATGCATATTTTACCTTTTAAATGATGGAAATTTCCTTAATATGGGGGGTGTATAATGTATGACTGTGAAGTTTCTTGTTGCTGCAGTTTACTATGTAGCAAAGAGTCCAATGTAGTTTGTAATAGCAAGTATTCTAAACTTGCAGTATTTCTTCTCCCGTTTGCTTTAAATTTATTATGTATTTAATTCTTTTTGGATTTAGTTACAGAGCTCTAATCCTTGTAGTTCCATTATTGAAGTATACGAGCACCATATGCCTTGTGTATTTCTAATATTTTTAACACATCACATCTCACAGTAAGAATACATGTTCTCCATAGTAGTAAGTTAAATTGAATATTATTATTCTAGAATATGATTATTTCATTTTTTCTTTATTCAATATGCATGAACTACTATGTATCAATATCTGTGCTAGATATTAGAGATCTATAGAATTCATAGGCTAAGACAAAGCAAATATTAACGTATAATTACACAAGCAATTATTACCATAATATATGAGAAGGATGGAAATTGTAGCATGCCATAAATGAGTAAAATAAAGAAATCTAAACTGGCCAAGAACATGTGGGAAAAGTGATCTAAAATATAATATTTCATCTGGGTCTTCTGAGAGGTTGTTACCTTGGTGAAGAGGAGATGAAAGATTCTTTTACATAAAGGGAAGAGTTTAGAAAAAGTCAGTTAACAAGATGTCTGGTGTTTTGGAGAAAAAAGAAGGCCAGTATAACTCTACTATTATGGAAAAGAATAGATTGGAGCAAAATTCCAGAAGCAAGCCATATTATGAAGGCCAGTTGAGAATTTGAACCTAAGTCTTCATGCCATAAGATAGTTTTAATCCAGAAAATGACATTGAGAATTGCATTTTTATGACCTAACTCTGACTGCTTGTAGAGAATGCATTGAATGGAAGAAAGGATTTATGTAACTGATTTAGGATTAATTACAAAGCTCTATCACCTAGCACAAGCAAGAAATGATGGTGTCTTTAATTAAGAGAAAATAAGCTTAATTATCAATGCATACTATTTCAAATTTTGAATGCACTTCTCACTTCCCTCTCCCACATGCACAAACATCAGATTTAGCTTATAAATCAAGAAGGGTTAGAATCCTACCAGAGGAAAATTTAGCTGTAATTTTATGTAAAGCCCTTAAAAAGGTAAAGCTACATGGTATATTACACAAAATAAAAAGGATTTTGTTTTTATTTTTATTTATTGAAGTTTGAAAGTCAGCTGTGTTTACTTATATTCCTCAGAGCATTTGGTTTCAAAAAGGGCTGTTCGTTTGTAGTTCTACTGAAATTGTTCTTCCATTGGGTTTTTTCTCTGGCATCTTACAGTCACTGTGCTGTTGAATTTGTGGACTCATTCTTACTTTTTGCCTCCATTGATTCAAGAAATTAGAATTCTGTTTTCTCCATTAATATTATTTAATTCATGACGTGTTCATGATACCTCATTTAATAATAGTATAAATTTATGAATAACATTAATTATCAATATATATTAAAATAACCTCTAATATTCATATATTCATTTATTCATTTACAGTTGTTTCTTTATTAATGAATATATTGAATGCATATGATAAAAATCTTCAATAATCTTTTTATGTTTATTTATATCTATTTTTATGTCTATTTTGCTACAGATCTCCAATTATCCTTGTGTTTATAAAAGTCTTAAATGTAAAATTTAAAGTAATTTAGTATTGTCTTTATGCATTAATTATTACTATAACAAGAAAAGTGAAATGATGCATTATACATAATCTATTCAAACTATCTTATCATAGCATTTAAAAGTTAATTATATAGTGCTAACAACTAGAAATTCTATGCAGAACTAACATATTGGAACCATAATTTTCTTATGGCCTCTTGCATTTTCTTATTTCTCAGGGTGTAAATAATCGGATTCAGTAAGGGCGTGATAACTGTATAAAATACAGCAAGAGTTTTATTGCTTGCCAAACTACTGAATGGCCAAGCATAGATAAAAATACAAGGTCCAAAGAACAGAGTGACCACAATGATGTGGGCAGACAATGTGGACAGCGCCTTGGAGAGCCCATCTGATGATTTTTTTGGTACACTGACCAGGATGACAATGTAAGAAACAAGCAAGAGGATGAAGCAGGTGAAAGAGAGCAGCCCACTGTCAGCAATGACAAATAATTCTAGGGTGTATGTTTCAACGCAAGCAAGCTTGATCACAAGGGGAAGATCACAAAATATGTTGTTTATGACATTGTGGCCACAGAAAGGCAAGTTCATTGTTAAAACTATCTGGCTTATGGTGTGTATAAAACCAATTATCCATGAAAGTATCGCAAACCCCTTTAGCAGCCTGTGGCTCATGATTGTCCTATAGTGTAGGGGTTTACATATGGCTACATACCTGTCAAAGGCCATGATTATCAGAAGAGTCATCTCAGCACCCCCAAAGAAGTGCATGAAGAACATCTGGGTCATGCAGCCCCACACAGAGATTGTCTTGTGTTCAGTGAGCAAATCTATGATCATCTTGGGTGTTGTGGCAGTGGAGAGACACATGTCCAAAAAAGAGAGATTTCCAAGGAGAAAGTATAAGGGAGAATGAAGGGTCGAACTATATGTCACTGTGACCATAATGAGAATGTTTCCCACCACAGTAGCACCGTAGATCAAGGAAAATGTCACAAAGAAGAAAATTTGAGGTTCCCATCGTCCAGAAAATCCTAGTAAAATAAACTCGGTCACTAGAGATCCGTTTTTAAGATCCATTTACTCAAAAAGTTTCCAGAAGTTCTTTATATACAAAGAGAATTAAAAAATAAGTCACAGTTAACACCAAAATTTTCTTATTTCTATTAGTTGTGGATAATAATTGATGAAATGAGATCATATAATTTTAAATATATCAACACAGAGATTAGCTTATGTATCACTTTGAAACAATTAGTATGCAGTAATTGCAAATCATTTGAAGAAGTAGAGGTTCCATTTTCTATTGTTTATTCCATAAAATGATACTCTTATCAATGGATCTTGACTTTCTTGCTCATTTGTTCACATATAAAGATTAAATACTAATTAATTACTTTTTATTTTGCCTTTCATTTTTATAGTATTCTGTACCTACACTTCTTGAGATTGTGTTATCCCAATATATAAGGAATACAAGATTTAGAAAATGAAGAATTACATTGTTCTACATCTCTGAAGTAATTTATGAAGGTTTTCCTATGGTTCTAAACTAAATAAGCAAACAAACAAAAAAAGCACACACACACAAATCAGGAGCTAATTATACATGGAAGAAAGTATATAAATTTATTTAAAATAATATTTTTTAATATACAGGTATACCTCTTTTATTGTCTTTCACTTTATTGTGCTTTGCAGTTGTTTAAAGTTTTATAAACTGAGGGTTTGTGACAACCCTGCATCCAGCAAGTCTATTGGCACCGTTTTTCCAACAGTATGTGCTCACTTTATGTCTCTGTGTCACATTTTGGTAATTCCCAAAATATTTATTTCAAACTTTATTATTATTATTACACATGTTATTTGATCTGTGACCAGTAGTCTTTTATGTTACTATTTTAATTATTTTGGGGCACCTCAAGCCATGCCCATGTAGAATGGCAGACAATTGATAAAAGTTGTTTCTAACTGCTCCACCAACCTATTCTTCTCTCATCTCTCTCCTTCTCTTCAGGCCTCTCTATTCTTTGAGACACAACAATATTGGATTTAGACCAATTAATAGCTTTGCAATAGCCTCTAAGTGCTCGAGTAAAAGGAAAACTTGCATGTCTTTTACTTGAAATAAACTAAGAAAAAACTGGAGACAGTAAAAGGATCAGTGGTTTCCAGGGGTTTGAATGAAGAAGGAGAAATGAAGAAATAAGAGAAGCACAGGGAATTTGTAGGGTATTGAAACAATTCTGTATCTACTATACTTAGGTACAGATTTTAACATATTTGTCAAAACCCATAGCATGTATAACATCAAGAGTAAATCCTAATGTAAACTACAAATCTGGGGAGACAATGATGTGCAATGTAGGTTCACCAGTGGTAATGAATGTACCACTCTGGTTCAGGTTGTTAATGGTGGGGGAGACTGTATGTGGCATCAGAGGGCACATGGTAACTTTTGTACTTCCTGCTCAATTTTGCTGTGAACTTAAAACTGCTCCAAACAATAAAGTCTGTAAAAAAGTTTTTTTAAGCCAGAAGTGATTAAGCTTAGTGAGGAAAGTATGTCTAAAGCTGAGACAGGCTGAAAGCTAGTCCTCTTGCACCAAACAATTAGTCAATTGTGAATGCAAAGAAAAAGTTCTGAAAGGAAATTGAAAGTGCTACTCCAGTGAACTCATGAATGATAACAAAGTGAACCATCTTTATTGCTGATAGGGAGAAAGTTTTAGTGATCTGGATAAAAGTTCAAATCAACTACAACAGTCCCTTAAGCCAAAGCCTAATCCAGGGCAAGACCCTAACTCTCTTCAATTCTTTGAAATCTGGGAGAGGAGAGAAAGTTGCAGAATAAAAGTTTGAAGCTAGCAGAGGTTAGTTCATGAGGTTGAAAGAAAGAAGCCATTCTTATTATATAAAACTACAAGGTGAAGCAGCAAGTGCTGATATAGAAGCTGCAGAAAGTTATCCAGAATATCTGGCTAAGATCATTGATAAAGATGGCTATGCTAAACAACAGATTTTCAATATAGATGAAACAGCTTTCTATTGGAAGAAGATGCTGTCTAGGATTTTGATAGCTAGAGAGGAGAAACCAATGTCTGATTTCAAAACTTCAAAAAACAGGCTGATTCTTCTGTTAAAGGCTAATGTAGCTGGTGATTTTAAGTTGAGGCTAATGCTCATTTACCATTCCAAAAATCCAAGGCCTTTATGAATGATGATAAATCTATTCTGCCTGTACTCTGTAAATGGAACAGCAAAGCTAGAATGACAGCACATTTGTCTACAGCATGGCTTATTGGATATTTGAAGACCACTGCTGAGAATTGCTGCTCAGAAAAAAAGATTCCATTGAAAACATTACTGCTCATTGACAATGAACCTAGTTATTCAAGAGCTCTGCCAGAGATGTGCAATCCAATTAATGTTGTTTTTGTGCCTGCTGATTTAATATCCATTCTGCAGCCCATGGAGCAAGGAGTAATTTTCATTTTCAATCTTATTATTTAAGAAATTTTATAAGGCTATAGCTGCCAGAGGGGCAATGATTTCTCTGATGGATTTGGGCAAAGTAAACTTAAAACTTTCAGGAAATAATTCGCCATTTTAGATGCCACAAAGAACATTTATGATTCATGGGAGGAGATCAGAACATCAACATTAACAGGAGTTTGGAAGAAGCTGATTCCAGTCCTCATGGATTACTTTGAAGAGTTCAAGACTTACATGGAGAAGACTTCCCATGAAGAAGGCTTTCCACGGAGAAAGTAATTGCAAATGTGGTAGAAATAGCAAGAGATCTAGAATTAGTAGAGAGTCCTGAAGATGTGACTGAATTGCTGCAATATCATGACAAAACTTTAAAATATGAGAAGTTGCTTCTTATGAATGAGCAAATAAAGTGTTTTGTTTAGGGGGTGGGGGGAATGGAACCTACTCCTGGTGAAGATGCTGTGAACACTGTTGAAATGACAACAAAGGATTTAGAATATTCCATAAATGTAGGTGATAAAGTAGCAGCAAGGTTCAAGAAGATTGGCTCCAATTTTGAAATAAGTTCTAATTTGGGTTGTATGCTATCAAATAGCATCATATACTACAGATAAGTGGTTTGTGAAATAAAGAGTCAATTGATGTGCCAATTTTTATTATTGTCTTATTTTAAGAAATTGCCACATCCATTGCAACTGTGAGCAACCAATTCCCTGATCAGTCAGCAGTCATCAACATTGAGGCAAAACTGTCCACTGGCAAGGCTCAGATAACCATTAACACTTTTAAAAATTAGGGTATGTATGTCTTTTATCCATGACACTATTACATACTTAATAGACCACAGTGAAGTATAAACATAACTTTTATATGTGCTAGGAAACCAAAAAAATTGTGACTCACTTTATTGTGAAATTCACTTTATTGTAGTGGTCTGGAACCAAACCAGCAATATCTCTCAGGTATCCCTGTACTGAGAATTACAAGAAACATGGATTCAGCTTCAGACTGTTTGAGCTTGTTTTTTTCAAATCCTCTGTGTTAACATTGTTCGCAGTGAGCAGCTTGTGCATTGTGTATATGTGTACAGATGTGGTGGTTTAGAAGTAAATAGTAAAGTGATTTAGTCCTAATGTATTGCTTCTATTTGGATGTAAAGTTTAACATGAAATCATTGTTACTCAGTTTTTTAGACAATGTTCATAGAATCTAGAGTGATCGAAAGTTGTCGACAGCGATTAAGTGATTAGTATGTGCCAGGCTCCATTCTAAGTATTTCATATACATTAAGTTGTTTAATGCTCATAACAATACCATGATGTAGGTGCTATTTTTTTCTTCATGTTGCATGTAAGGAAACTGTGACATTCAAATAGTTAATGACTTATTCATGGTTACATGGCTAACATGGATGAGAGCTAGTATTCAAGCTGAGTTAATTTGACACCAGAATCTGGGCTTATACCAATACACCATATTGTCTCAAAAATTAAATTGCTATATATTTACAGCCAAAGTATTAATTATTGATTGAATTTGCATGGTTCATATGAGTGGGTTTGAGGATATGATTCAACAAGTATGTTGGGCTCATCCCTCTATGTTACAATTAACTGCATTATTTTCTCATACAGAATGAATGCCCTATATCTAGAGAGTTTACAATCTAGAGAGACATGATTATCAAACAAAAAATAGCAAATAAGCCATGTGAGAAAACATGTAATTTGGTATAAGGTATATGCAAAATGTCTTAAGAGGTTTAGAAAAACAGACATTAATTTCAAGTAACACTTTTAGATATGACTTCAGGCTTGGTTGTATTATCTTTAAAACACTTGTAAAAACCAATTTTTATGGTAAGCAAACAAAAAAGAATGAGGAGTAGAAAATGTGTGAGCATCTGTAAAAGGCAAAGAATGAAGAGCAGTGCATAAAAAAAAAAAAAAGTGCATATCAAGAGTGATATGTTTAGAAAGGAGACTGGATTAAGATATTTAGAGGAATAGGAAATGCCTGGTTTCTTTTCTCCAATGACCTGCAATTCTCTCCTTGTTTGCATTCTTCCTCAGTTTTCTGTCAAAATATTGTATTATCATCATCCAAACGTAACTGCCTCTATTGTTTTCATATCTTAGATATTTTTGAGAAATGGATAATGTTAACAAATTAGAGAAAATAAAGCTAAAGATGTGTAAGGTTCCTGTAGGTCAATCTGTGGGAACACACTGAATGGGTACTCATGACAGGCTGTGGCCCTGGAGGAGGCTGCATGGGTGGCCACACCTGCTTTACAGGGTTGTGTTGCATGCTTGTCATGTAAAGGAGCAAGAATTTTGCTTTTGAGACTTTTATAACAGCAGTAACAATAACTAGATACACGTGGGAAAACAACAAGAGTTGACAATTGCTAGACAGAATGAAGATACCATCTGTAATTTGAGGGTGAATAGCTTTGCTACATGGCATTTTATGCCCTGTGATACAGTGACAACAGAAAAATTTGGGTAAGAAATCAATGCAATTAAGCATAAGTTGATTTAAAAAGCTTTATTTTGGCCTTTTATTTCAGAGGAAAAGCTGGCATTAATTTATGTTGATGGCTTTCTCAGCATTTGCTTCTCTTATTACTCTTCTCCCTTTGTAAGCATGCTTTCTAAAACTATTTCTCTAGTCTACACTTAATACAGTATACCTATTATTATACTTGAGTGTACAAAAGCTATGTAGATTAATGAAAATAAATTATCATATGGCTTAGATAATTCTATTAATGAGAACAATTTTCTTTCCATTGAATAATCAATTGTACATTTTATAATAATTACTTTTACTAAATAATTTATGATATGCTCTGAAAGAAATTGAAAGTAGAATAATATATTAGGGCTAAGAGGGAACTTTGTAATCTATTATTCTACACATCTTGTTTAGTAAATGAAAAATCAAGATCCACATAATTAAGTAAATCTTCCCAGGTCATAGAGGCAGAACCACCCCAAGAGGTCATGAGTATTAGGTGAGATGGTGTGGGTATAAGTTCCTGGTAAGACAGAGGATTGGCAATGAGGGGATATGTGTTGAATCTATGTCATTTGTGTAAATCCAGGATTACAATCCTGGGAATTTTTCGTATAAATCCCTCTTATGAAAGAAATTAACCGACTCATTTTATTAAGTAGTTGAATATAAACTTTTCTGCTCTTTCCCATGCATATATGATACACATTACTTAATATAAAAATAATTTGCTAAAGTAAATATTTGCTTTTCTTTTTCTTGTAGCCATTTGAAGAAAATAATTTCAATTTTGACTGATTTTATTATTTTCAAAAAAATTATACCTAATTATACTAAAACAGATGAATCTCAAAACCATTAGGCTTAGTAAAATAAGTGTGACACAAAAGACCACAGGCTATATAATTCTACTTATAGAAAAGCACATGTGCCCTAAAACTTAAAGTATAATAATAATAAAATTAAAAAAAAAAAGGAAATGTCCAGTAAAGGCAAATCTATAGAGACAGAAAGGATGTTAGTGCTTGCTTTTGGCCAAAGCTTGCTGTAAATGGGCATGATGTTTCTTTTTGTGGTGATGAAAATGGATTGATAAGATTGTGGTGATGGTTGCACAACTATGCAAACATAATAATAATTGAAACGTGTACTTAAAATGGGTGAATTTTTTAGTATATGCATTATATGCAATAAAAATTCAACTATTTTACAGTTTTTTGTTTTCTCCCTAAAGTTACAATTCTCTTAAATAATTTAATTTGGTATTTTTAAATACAGTTTTCTAGTACTATCCAGCTCTTGAACTCAAATATATTTCACTCTGAAATAATCAAGGACATACAGAAAATCCAGTTTAATCTAGTTTTAAAATTTCTTTAAGTCCTCTGTTTGAATTTATATTTTTAGCTGCCATCTGGATTTGGAAGCTTGCTATTCTGCTTTCTCTAATTATTTACATTTTCTTTATTCCCTTGACTATGGACATCTTCTAAGGACTTCTTCCTCATTATTTCTGTAAGATCTCCTTTGTATTATTGTTTAATGGTAAGTTTTACATGGAGATTTTCCTAATGTCTAATTATGATCACTAATTCTATCTCTCTCCAGTTCCTTCTTCAACTGTCAATATAGCATGTTTATTTGCATGTTCTGTCAACACCTGAAAGTTTACAAAAAGAAAAAATATTCCCTACTTGCAAAAAAGAGTTGCTAGCTTTTCTATTATTTTCAGTGATAGAACGAGTTTTTCTTAATGATCAGAATTTACCTTTTTTTTTGTTTATTCGTCATGCTTAATCACTTACCATCTACGGCCCAATTTTACTTTCCAATATCATTTTGAGGGCGTATTTTCTTTCAATTTTCATATAAATTGTTGATTTGCAGCTCTTTCTGAGATACTATTATGTGGTCTCCCAATTAAAGAGGATCTCATACCTTACCTGCCAAAGCCTTTTCCTTCCAGCCAAAACAAAACTAATTAAAATATCATCCTCAGTATATTGAAGTTCTAATAAATCAGCTCGCTACAGTATTTTTACTTACCTATTTTAAAGGCACAGTATGAGGAACAAGTTGCTCAAGAGGTTATTCAAAATTAAACGTCTTTGTATTCTCTGTGATGCCCCATATATGATTCTGCATTCTACTTTCTGTCTTTTTAAAAAAGATGTGAACCACTTTGGGGGCAGATTTGCTGGAGCTCTGGGAATCCAAATTTCAGTGGAACTTGTTAAACCATTGAGGCTTCTGCCCTAGTATGACCAGGAGAGATGTTTACATCTAATCTCTGGCATTGTAAGATGCTGTGGCTCTCTCTGAGTGGTAGCTTTATTAAAATAGCCATGGGAGTGTTGGTTGATTGGCTGTGATATAGTAAGTGTAGAGTAGACAGCTTTGATTTAATGGAACTTCCTTTCCCTCACATTACTCTCAGGCTCTCCTCTTATCTTCCCTCTAGCAACTTTATGGGTAATTCTTAAGAAGGAAAATCTTCAAACTTTTTTGCACATAGTTCTTCAATATAAATAATTTACATGTATATGTTATAAATGTACTATTAAAAGTGATGTATGTATATGTATATATATGTATAAAGAAAGCATACTAAAGAAGTAGAAATTTTTAAAGTAAGTTGTGTTGAATAATTTAGAGTTTGACATTAGAAATGATACAATTGTTTCGTGTTCACCAAAATATAAACAATTATCTTTTGATTTAGGTACCTTGCTTTGAGATATTCAGAGAATACTTATCTGTAGCAAAAAGGAGTTTCATAATTATTGCCATTTTACTATACAACATACAATAAATATTTGTTTTACAAGATGTTGCTTTTACAAAATTAATCATATTGATGATTCTGGTACATCATATATCTTAGGCTTCATAGTTTATTTGAATAACTTGCTAACAAGGGATGCTGTGAATAAATTCAAATTCATTGACATTTGTCACTATTTCGAAGTCTTTGCTTAGTCCCTGTTAAATTCACCACTTAACCTATGGCTTAATCTAGATTTTTCTCATAGACTCTTTTATTGAAGGAGTCATAACAGTTAATTTAAATTTTTTTATTATAAATGTTAGAATCACCCATACTTTTGTTTGTTTGTTTGTTTTTTGTTTTGTTTTGCTTTTTTTTTTTTGAGACAGAGTTTTGCTCTTGTCACCTAGACTGGAGTACAGTTGCATGATCTCAGCTCACTGCAACCTCTGCCTCCCTGGTTCAAGCAATTCTCCTGCCTCAGCCTCCCAAGTAGCTGGGATTACAGGCACATGCCACCACACCTGGCTAAGTTTTGTATTTTTAGTAGAGATGGGATTTCACCATGTTGGCCAGGCTGGTCTCAAACTTGTGACCTCTGGTGATCCACCCACCTTGGCCTCCCAAAGTGCTGGGATTACAGGTGTGAGCCACCGCACCCAGCCACCCATGCTTTTACCGTGTTTGATAGCATTTGCTAACAAGGAGTGCATTTATTTACATCATGTTGCTCATTATAACCATTTATACAGTGGCAGAAAACATAAGTATTTTCTCAGTGAAATGTTACTTTTGTTATTTTGCCATTTGGTAAGAAAAATTTAAACACTTTTTATTACATTTAGCTAAAAATGTAAAGTCCTCCATAACTAGAGATATTACAAAGAAAATTATATGCATTTATTTTGTTGTACATATTTACTTTTTAAATGTTTTGCTGTGTCCATGCGTTCTCATTGTTCAATTCCCACGTATGAGTGAGAACATGCGGTGTTTGGTTTTTTGTCCTTGCGATAGTTTACTGAGAATGATGGTTTCCAGTTTCATCCATGTCCCTACCAAGGATATGAACTCATCATTCTTTATGTCTACATAGCATTGTGCACATGTACCCTAAAACCTAAAGTATAATAATAAAAAAAAGTTTTGCTGATCATGATGACTTCATAATATCACTAGCTAATAAATCAAGGCACGGTACAGATTGTCAAGTTCAATATTAATAAGAAAAGTAAATCCATATTGTAAGATAATTTTTTTTTTTTTTTTTTTTTTTTTGAGACGGAGTCTCACTCTGTCGCCCAGGCTGGAGTGCAGTGGCGCAATCTCGGCTCACTGCAAGCTCCGCCTCCCGGGTTCATGCCATTCTCCTGCCTCAGCCTCCTGAGTAGCTGGGACTACAGGCGCCCGCCACCACGCCCGTTAATTTTTTGTATTTTTAGTAGAGACGGGGTTTCACCGTGGTCTCGATCTCCTGACCTCGTGATCTGCCCGCCTCGGCCTCCCAAAGTGCTGGGATTACAAGCGTGAGCCACCGCGCCCAGCCTAAGATAATATTTCTTAATAACTTAGAATGTTTTTAGCTTGCTTATTATCAGTTCAACTAGTTAAATTTTGTTGTTTTACTTTGTAATGTAGCCAACAGTGTGAATTCCTACAATGTGTAGAATTATCACAGTCATTTTATAATTGTTATGTGAGTTTTAATAATTAGAATTATCTTCAATCCAAAGTTAAAGTGCAAAAATATTTTTATAAGCCCCTTTTAAATTTTTGGAGAACAAATTGAGCTAAATTAATATAATGTAATCTTTAATCTCTCTCTTCCCCTTAATTGGGCACACCAAAGTTGTAATATGTAACAATATGCTCAAAGCAAATGAATGAGAAGAGAACTGCTTTCAACCCCTCTGCCTTTTGGTTAACTTGTACTTTCCTTAGAAAACTTTAAACATCATGTATAACACATGACCAGATAAAATACAGATTCAGCTAGGGCACCAAAAATAATGTCTATTAAATATTAGTAAAGCTTTCTAAAAATGTATCTTTTCAAATTAAAAGAGATAAACAGATGTTCTTATATTTCTTTTATTACTTGCTTCTCTGCAGGCAGCTTTAAATGTATTCACCATGCCTTGGGAAAATGAGTTTAAATAACTGCTAACTCAGTCTTCTTTTTTGGATCAAATGTGGATTCTGACCCAATTAAATATTCCTCCAGGTCCTGTACTTCCCAGACTCACAGTTTTCTTGTTTTTATTGGTTGATTAAATGTTTAGCCTAATTTATTGACTAGAATAAAATTCTGTGATTCTTGAAATATTCCTTCCCTGTCTCAAGTACTTAATACTTTCAATTTATATTCCCTTTACCATATATTCACTGGTAGCAGGTATTGTATTTATCAAACATCTCTACCCCTAGTTTAATGTCCTTCAACTCTCTGATGTTGTATATATTCTCTTTTGATTTTCTTTGAAGATTTTACTGGATGACAAATTAAGCTGTTCTAACCTCAAATTTGTTTTCTGGCAGCATAAGTACTTATAGTGTAGAACTTGTTCTAAGAAATAAGGAAATTATCCACAAGTAGTTCACAAGGGACTAAAATAAGGCCTTGAAGCTAAGTATCGAACTCAGCAAAGCTCAAAGCTTTATTGAGCCTAAACTGTAGGTCAGGAACTTGTCCTCAGGGAGCTTTATCATTGGAGGCTGACCCCAAATAATAAAATGCTGAGCGTAATAATACAGATATGGCATGAGTAAAACTCTGTTTTGTGGAGTTTGCAAATTTTCTCATAAAAGAGACCCGTCTTTCAAAAACAGTTGTGCCTTTAATGATAAGTAGAGACTTTAAAGGCAATAGAAACTGCTAAGAGAAACCAGAAGAAAATTCTAGGCAGATTTAATTACATGTAGGAATTTAGGGAAGCCTAAAATATTGTGACATATAAGTGAACAGAAAATATCTAGTATGTTTGAAATATACCATAGATTCGTGGAGTCGTGAAGAAGGGAGAGTTTTCAGCAAGGACAGAAAAGTCAGATAAGAATTTTCAAAGATCTGAGATATCAATCAAAGCAATTTGGAATATATATTATAGTTAGTTGGCAACTATTAAAGTGGTAAATTAGAGACTATGAAGAAAATTGACTTTTCAGAAGGCTATGGTGTGGTTCTGAGAAGTAATTACTGTGTCATTTTGATAATCCAAGTAAGAAATGGTGAAAGCCTGACCTAAGGCTGTAGAAAGTGATGAGGAGGAGGGTATGGTTAAATTATCAGATGGAATTGTGAAGATGAGATAACAGAACATGCATCACTAATGACAGTGCATACGGAGTAGAATGTGGAGTTCCAAAATATTGTCTGCAGATATTTGCATCAGAATCAGATGCTTTTGTAATAAAAACTGGAGACTTTTGGAGTGACAGAGTGAGGAGCCTGGTGGAATCTTTCCCTAACAAAACAAACATTTGATAGAGAAACTTCTAAAAGACAATAATTTAAAGCCTCAGGAAATTGTCCTAGGGCATACAGAAAATGGAGAAATGCTCTTAAGAGAGTCTTCTAAATCTCTGTAAGAACAGCAAGTCTGGGGTTTCAAGCCACTACTGCTACCTCCTCTCCTACTTCTCTCCCAGTCCTGTAATATAGAAGCCCTCCTTTGGATGCTCTACTCCAAGCAGGTGTGGGAAAAAAGGCAGGACTCCATCTTCCCTCACTTTTAGGTGGAGGGCTGTGGTTTCAGGTTTCACCCTGGGAGGGTTAGGACTTAAGTATTGCAGAAGCTTTGTTCCTAGTAGACTCTTAGGAGAGGATGAGGCTATCTTTCCCTACCCAGCATCTACTTGTAGAGTGAGCAGGAACAGGCTGAGAATACTGGTGCCCTCTTATCATCTCTATCTTTTAGCTTGCTTGTACAGCAGTCATTTGTGCCAGAAATGGCAAGCCAAGATGACCAGAGACTCTCCTCTTCTCAGTGCCCACTCAGAGAGTAGGCATATCATCCTGGGAGAATTGGGCTGCTGTCCCTGCTCTTGTGCACTGGCACAGAAGTTCTGCCCAGGAAGAAAGGCATGCCATAAGGATGAAAACTCTGCAGCTCCACCTGAGGGGCCTACCTTTATTTGGAACAGAGCTTCAAGAGTTCCATGTCTGTAGGCATTGTCAGAAACCTTGGAGATGTTGATGAAGAACAATTAAGAAGTTGCTGATAGCACCATGTTACTGGTATCAACATGTCACATGGCAGAGTCAACATGTTTATCAAAGAGGATCAGGCAAGAGACAGATAAGAGCCCTACTGGAATCACAGATAGTCCTGAGAATAGGAGACGCTGTGGATATGTACTGGCTGCATCCACTTAGAAGAAAATCAGAGAAAGGTATGGGGCAGAAATGAAAACAATTGTTCAAGCCACACACAATTCCATTGACAAAGGGTTGAAGCCTTACTGGCACAAGAAGCTTAAGCAAAACCTCTAAGCAAACACTAGTTAAAAAACAAACTACATTGAACCAAGAGCAACTTATTAGGAAGCCAAGCTTACAAATACAATCACACAAATTCCTGACAGTCTGGAGGACTGAGTGAATGTCCACATATGTGTAATTCTCAGGAGTGATTGGAGAGGGAACATTCTAGTCTCTAAATAAATGTGGGGCAAAAATGTAAGTTTCTTGAGTTTGATAGAAGCCTCCTAGCGACACCTATATGTAGTGATAAAGGATAAAAATCTAATTGGTCAGGAAAGATACTTAAGCAAAATCTTTGTTCCATAAGTAGCTTGTGCTTTCCTTGAGATAATCCACAAGTACCAGGCTAGGAGAATTTTAAAAAGGGATACATTTGGAGTAGAGACATCAGACATTGCACACTGCAGGGGAAATCGACTTCACAGGTTTAAGCTAAATCAGTAAATAAACAACTAAACAAACAATGACAAGAAAATCATCAGTGGATGGGAGTGGTGGTCAGTAATCAGAGTTACTACAATAAAATGTCCAATGTTCAAGTAAAAAATGATGAGAAATGCAAAGAAACACAGAAGTGTGACGTATACATGAAAAAAGGCAATAGAAACTGCTTTTATGGGAACGAAGATATTGCACCTAGTAGAAGGCAACTTCAAAATAGTTATTATAAATATATTTTGAGAACTAAAGAAAGCCATGTCTGAAGAATTAAAGGAATATATGAAGTTCATGTCTTAGCAAATAAAGAATATCAATAAAGATATAGAAATTATAAAAAAAGGACCAAATGGAAATTCAGAAGTTGAAACGTATAATAACTCAAATGAAGAAATCAATAAAGGAGTTCATCAGTAGATTTGAGCTGGCACCAGTGAACTTGGAAACATATCTATAGCAATTATGCCATCTCAACAGAGAGGGATAAAAATAAGGAAAAAGAAATAGAGCCTCAGAGAATGTGGAACATTAGTAAGAGCACCTACATATGTTGTGAAATGTAAACTTTGGCTTCTAGATTGGACATTAGCCTGATAATGATCATATTACTTCAAATAGGGAGTGCGGAAAAAATAACAGGCTTTGAAAATTAGGTAATTTAATTTTTTGCATTTGGAATTGAGATGCCTTCAAGATAGCTGGGGAACGGTATAGTAGGAAGTTGAAAATAAAAATGTGTGAGTAGCTCAGAAATGAGGAACAAAAAAGGTTAGATGATATTATCAACATTTAGGTTACTGCAGAAAGCAACTACCACTCTAAAGGCTGGATGAGAAAAAAAAGGAAGCATTATTATACAGAATCCACAATTCCTGTTGGCACAGTGGTGTCATTGCTGCTGTTGGAACCTCTATCCTGTATTAAAAATTAAGAGCTCATATACTTAAGGAAGCTTCAAGAGCCTTCAATATTGCTGATGCTGCTGGGACCCACCAAGACTTCTACAGTCCACAGTTGCTCCTACTGTTACTGAGAAACACAGAAGATAAATCTAAGGCTTCTCCATTTTTTCATTTGTTTTTCACCTTTCAGTATCATATGAATGTCTTCTACTGGCAGAAACTCACAGGAATAAGTTTACGAGAGAGTTTAGGAAATAAAATTTTCAGGCTCGTAACTCCCAACTGTAGAGAGAAGACTACAGAGCTGACATGGGGCTGAAGGTCAACAGACAAACATTCAGAATGCTCCCCTTTGGTTACTCAATATCAATACACATCATTCTACATTTATTTCAACTTCCAAAGAATGACAATAGCTTCAGTCTAAAGATGCATCTATCCTGCAAACAAATTAAGACACTCTGGCCTCCTTTCTCTAACTGAAAACCAAAAATCCTCATTGCTTACTATATCCATTTCTGTACGGTGTTGCCATCTTTTCAAATTCAGTCATAATCCCACATTAATAATCTGTAAACTAGAGACTAAATTGTAAATTAGTTTCCTTGATAAGAAAAAATAAAAAAGGAAAAAATGAACCAGGAATTTGTGAACAAATGCAATTTATATAAAAAAATTTGTAGCTCCTAAAATCATCATTTTACTAACAAATTGTGAGACAATTAATATTCATGGCTACCTTCTTTTACTGCCTATTTTATTCCTCTCTGTATGCATTCAGATCTCCAATGATGGTGATTCTTTACATGGTGGAATGAACAAAAATTTTATTTTTCCTAGGTGATGTAATGTTCACTTATTTTTACTACTTGATATGCAAATAATACAGGTACAACAGCAAATCACTCGGGTTTCAGACATGGTCTTCCCTACCCAACTGTACAACAGCAATTCTAGTATGCATTGATAATTGGAGTGAGTCAACTTGGCTGGTTTAATGAGCTCTTCTCTTTTTAATTAGAGGTGAAAGAATACTTAAATGTCTGGGATGGGTGCAGTGGGTCACTCCTGTAATCCCAGCACTTTGGGATGCCAAGGCGAGAGGATTGCTTTGAGCTCAGGAGTTCGGGACCAGCCTGGGCAGCATGGTGAAACCCTATCTCTACAAGAAATACAAAAATTTCATGCCTGTAGTCCCAGCTACTTGGGAGGCTGAGGTTGGAGAATCACTTGAACCTGGGAGGCAGAGGCTGCAGTGAGCTGATATAGGGGCACTGCACTCTAGTACAGTGGGTAACAGAGCAAGACCCTGTCTCAAAGCAAATGAGCAAACACACACAAGCAAACCGGAAAAAAAAAAACTGGAGGGGAAGAAGATTCAAATGTCTTGGTATTAGTGACAGTATTTACTTTCAGGTTAATAAAATACCACTTATTTTCTTTTTGCAAAGATTTATTTATTGAGGACTATGATCTGCAAAGAAGGGTTCAGAAAACAAAAAAATATGTTATTAAAATGTAGATAGGAAAACATTTTTAGTTAGAAAAACATAGATTTTGTAGTTATGTATAGGATCTGATACTGGATCTAGTACTCATATTTCTGTGGCAAGTTCATTACATTTTATAATGCTCAGTTTTGTTACCTATTGATAATATACAAATAATATTCTCTATTTTCCTTGTTGTGAAATAGGAGAAAATTTATGGGAAGTGCCTCAGACACGAACAGCACTCAATAAATTACATTTAAAAATATAATTTAATCAGTAGGCAACATAAAATTACAACATAAGCAAATGACATATTGGAATAGTTTGTACTTGAAGGAAAAATCAGAATGTTGTATTGCATATACACTTACATGGGGATTGATTATTATATCCCAAAATATGGCTTACGTTTGGTACAAAAATCCTCCACTTCAGTGTCTTTGGATCATGATGATGACAGCAATAATGATGATGCTTTTAGTGATTATAATATTTTAGTTATCAAGTTGATCTAGAACTCACAAAGTTAATCTTCATTTTTCTTAATGCTTTCTTCATGTCTTTATTCTTGAATGTGTAGATGATTGGATTTAAAAGGGGAACAAAAATTGTTTAAAACACAGACATCAATAGAGACAGTGCTGAATGGCCTTTCATAGATAAAGATGCAAGCTCCAAAGAACAGTACCACCAGCGTAATGTGGGCTGAAACAGTGGACAGAGTTTTGGAAGACTCCCTGGAGGAATGATGTCAAATAGTAATCAGGACGGTGCTATAGGAGATTAACAGAAACATGAAACACAGCAAAGAAAGTAGTCCAGTTTGCAATGACTCATAGCTCCAAGATGTAAGAGTCTGTACAGGCAAGTTTGATCACAAGGCAGATGACACACATAAAAAAATATCCACAACACTGAGACCACAGAATGGCAAAGTCACTGTGAAAACAATTTGGCTCATGGTGTGCATGAAATCCGTGGTCCTTTACTTCCAACTATGTGGTCAATTTTGGAATAAGTGTGGTGTGGTGCTGAAAAAATGTATATTCTGTTGATTTGGGGTGGAGAGTTCTGTAGATGCCTATTAGGTCCACTTGGTGCAGAGCTGAGTTCAATTCCTGGGTATCCTTGTTAACTTTCTGTCTCGTTGATCTGTCTAATGTTGACAGTGGGGTGTTAAAGTCTCCCACTATTATTGTGTGGGAGTCTAAGTCTCTTTGTAGGTCACTCAGGACTTGCTTTATGAATCTGGGTGCTCCTGCATTGGGTGCATATATATTTAGGATATTTAGCTCTTCTTGTTGAATTGATCCCTTTACCATTATGTAATGGCCTTCTTTGTCTCTTTTGATCTTTGTTGGTTTAAAGTCTGTTTTATCCGAGACTAGGATTGCAACCCCTGCCATTTGTGTTTTCCATTTGCTTGGTAGGTCTTCCTCCATCCCTCTATTTTGAGCCTATGTGTGTCTCTGCATGTGAGATGGGTTTCCTGAATACAGCACAATGATGGGTCTTGACTCTTTATCCAATTTGCCAGTCTGTGTCTTTTAATTGGAGCATTTAGCCCATTTACATTTAAAGTTAATATTGTTATGTGTGAATTTGATCTGGTCATTATGATGTTAGCTGGTTATTTTGCTCATTAGTTGATGCAGTTTCTTCCTAGCCTTGATGGTCTTTACAATTTGGCATGTTTTTGCAGTGGCTGGTACCGGTTGTTCCTTTCCATGTTAGTGCTTCCTTCAGGAGCTCTTTTAGGGCAGGCCTGGTGGTGACAAAATCTCTCAGCATTTGCTTGTATGTAAAGTATTTTATTTCTCCTTCACTTATGAAGCTTAATTTGGGAAGTAAAGCACTCCTCAGCAAATGTAAAAGAACAGAAATTATAACAAACTGTCTCTCAGACCACAGTGCAAACAAACTGGAACTCAGGATTAAGAAACTCACTCAAAACCGCTCAAATACATGGAAACTGAACAACTGGCTCCTGAATGACTACTGGGTACATAATGAAATGAAGGCAGAAATAAAGATGTTCTTTGAAACCAACGAGAACAAAGACACAACATACCAGAATCTCTGGGACACATTCAAAGCAGAGTGTAGAGGGAAATTTATAGCACTAAATGCCCACCAGAGAAAGGAAGAAAGATCCAAAATTGACACACAAACATCACAATTAAAAGAACTAGAAAAGCAAGAGCAAACACATTCAAAAGCTAGCAGAAGGCAAGAAATAACTAAAATCAGAGCAGAACTGAAGGAAATAGAGACACAAAAAACTCTTCAAAAAATTAATGAATCCAGGAGCTGGTTTTTTGAAAAGATCAACAAAATTGATAGACCACTAGCAAGACTAATAAAGAAGAAAAGAGAGAAGAATCAAATAGACACAATAAAAAATGATAAAGGGGATATCACCACCAATCTCACAGAAACACAAACTACCATCAGAGAATACTACAAACACCTCTACACAAATAAACTAGAAAATCTAGAAGAAATGGGTAAACTCCTCGAGTTTACTCCCCAAGACTGAACCAGGAAGAAGTTGAATCTCTGAATAGACCAATAACAGGCTGTGAAATTGCGGCAATAATCAATAGCTTACCAACCAAAAAGAGTCCAGGACCAGATGGATTCACAGCCGAATTCCACCAGAGGTACAAGGAGGAACTGGTACCATTCCTTCTGAAACGATTCCAATCAATAGAAAAAGAGAGAACGCACCCTAACTCATTTTATGAGGCCAGCGTCATCCTGATACCAAAGCCTGGCAGAGACACAACAAAAAAGAGAATTTTAGACCAATATCCTTGATGAACATCTATGCAAAAATCCTCAATAAAATACTGGCAAACTGAATCCAGTAGCACATCAAAAAGCTTATCCACCATGATCAAGTGGGCTTCATCCCTGGGATGCAAGGCTGGTTCAACATATGCAAATCAGTAAATGTAATCCAGCATATAAACAGAAGCAAAGACAAAAACCACATGATTATCTCAATAGATGCAGAAAAGGCCTTTGACAAAATTCAACAACCCTTCATGCTAAAAACTCTCAATAAATTAGGTATTGATGGGACGTATCTCAAAATCATAAGAGCTATCTATGACAAACCCACAGCCAGTATCAAACTGAATTGGCAAAAACTGGAAGCATTCCCTTTGAAAACCAGCACAAGACAGGGATGCCCTCTCTCACCACTCCTATTCAACATAGTGTTGGAAGTTCTGGCCAGGGCAATCAGGCAGGAGAAGGAAATAAAGGGTATTCAATTAGGAAAAGAGGAAGTCAAATTGTCCCTGTTTGCAGATGACATCATTGTATATCTAGAAAACCCCATTGTCTCAGCCCAAAATCTCCTTAAGCTGATAAGCAACTTCAGCAAAGTCTCAGGATACAAAATCAATGTACAAAAATCACAAGCATCCTTAAACACCAATAACAGACAAACAGAGAGCCAAATCATGAGTGAACTCCCATTCACAATTGCTTCAAAGAGAATAATATACCTAGGAATCCAACTTACAAGGGACATGAAGGACCTCTTCAAGGAGAACTACAAACCACTGCTCAATGAAATAAAAGAGGATACAAACAAATGGAAGAATATTCCACGCTCATGGGTTGGAAGAATCAATATCATGAAAATGGCCATACTGCCCAACGTGATTTATAGATTCAATGCCATCCCCATCAAGGTACCAGTGACTTTCTTCACAGAATTGGAAAAAACTACTTTAAAGTTCATATGGAACCAAAAAAGAGCCCGCATCGCCAAGTCAATCCTAAGCCAAAAGACCAAAGCTGGAGGCATCATGCTACCTGACTTTAAACTATACTACAAGGCTACAGTAACCAAAACATCATGGTACTGATACCAAAACAGAGATATAGACAAATGGAACAGAACAGAGCCCTCAGAAATAATGCTGAATATCTACAACCATCTGATGTTTGACAAACCTGACAAAAACAAGAAATGGGGAAAGGATTCCCTATTTAATAAATGGTGCTGGGAAAACTGGCTAGCCATATGTAGAAAGCTGAAACTGGATCCCTTCCTTACACCTTATACAAAAATTAATTCAAGATAGATTAAAGACTTACATGTTAGACCTAAAACCATGAAAACCCTAGAAGAAAACCTAGGCAATACCATTCAGGACATAGGCGTGGGCAAGGACTTCATGTCTAAAACACCAAAAGCAATGGCAACAAAAGCCAAAATTGACAAATGGGATCTCATTAAACTAAAGCGCTTCTGCACAGCAAAAGAAACTACCATCAGAGTGAACAGACAACCTACAAAATGGAAGAAAATTTTCGCAACCTACTCATCTGACAAAGGGCTAATATCCAGAATCTACAATGAACTCAAACAAATTTAGAAGAAAAAAACAACCCCATCGAAAAGTGGGCGAAGGACATGAACAGACACTTCTCAAAAGAAGACATTTACGCAGCCAAAAAACACATGAAAGAATGCTCATCATCACTGGCCATCAGAGAAATGCAAATCAAAACCACAATGAGATATCATCTCACACCAGTTAGAATGGCCATCATTAAAAAGTCAGGAAACAACAAGTGCCGGAGAGGATGTGGAGAAATAGGAACACTTTTACACTGTTGGTGGGACGGTAAACTAGTTCAACCATTGTGGAAGTCAGTGTGGTGATTCCTCAGGGATCTAGAACTAGAAATACCATTTGACCCAGCCATCCCATTACTGGGTATATACCCAAAGGACTATAAATCATGCTGCTATAAAGACACATGCACACGTATATTTATTGCGGCACTATTCACAATAGCAAAGACTTGGAACCAACCCAAATGTCTAACAACGATAGACTGGATTAAGAAAATGTGGCACACAGAGGGGGTGGAGCCAAGATGGCCGAATAGGAACAGCTCCGGTCTCCAGCTCCCAGCCCCAGCGACACAGAAGATGGGTGATTTCTGCATTTCTGCTTGAGGTACTGGTTTCATCTCACTAGGGAGTGCCTAACAGTGGGTGCAGGACAGTCGGTGAAGCGCACTGTGCGTGAGCCGAAGCACGGCGAGGCATTGACTCACTCAGGAAGCGCAAGGGGTCAGGGAGTTCCCTTTCCTAGTCAAAGAAAGGGGAAGCAGACGGCACCTGGAATATCGGGTCAGTCCCACCCTAACTGCGCTTTTCCAACGGGCCTGGAAAACGGCACTCTAGGAGATTGTGTCCCGCACCTGGCTCGGAGGGTCCTATGCCCACGGAGTCTCGCTAATTGCTAGCACAGCAGTCTGAGATCAAGCTGCGAGGCGGCAGCGAGGCTGGGGGAGGGGCGCCCACCATTGCCCAGGCTTGCTTAGGTAAACAAAGCAGCCAGGAAGCTTGAACTGGGTGGAGCCCACCACAGCTCAAGAAGGCCTCCCTGCCTCTGTAGGCTCCACCTCTGGGGGCAGGGCACAGACAAACAAAAACTCTGCAAGAACTTCCACAGACTTAAATGTCCCTGTCTGACTGACAGCTTTGAAGAGAGTAGTGGTTCTCCCAGCACGCAGCTGGAGATCTGAGAACAGTCAGACTGCCTCCTAAAGTGGGTCCCTCACCCCTGAGCAGCCTAACTGGGAGGCACCCCCCCAGTAGGGACAGACTGACACCTCATTCAACCCGGTACTTCTCTGAGACAAAACTTTCAGAGGAACTATCAGACAGCTGAATTTGTGGTCTCACGAAAATCTGCTGTTCTGCAGCCACCGCTGCTGACACCCAGCCAAACAGGGTCTGGAGTGCACCTCTAGTAAACTCCAACAGACCTGCAGCTGAGGGTCCTGCCTGGTAGAAGGAAAACTAACAAACAGAAAGGACATCCACACCAAAAACCCATCTGTACATCACCATCATCAAAGACAAAAAGCAGATAAAACCACAAAGATGGGGAAAAAACAGACCAAAAAAACTGGAAACTCTAAAAAACAGAGCACCTCTCCTCCTCCAAAGGAACGCAGTTCCTCACCAGCAACGGAACAAAGCTGGATGGAGGATGACTTTGATGAGTTGAGAGAAGAAGGCTTCAGACGATCAAACTACTCTGAGCTACGAGAGGAAATTCAAAACAACAGCAAAGAAGTTAAAAACTTTGAAAAAAAATTAGAAGAATGGATAACTAGAATAACCAATGGAGAGAAGGGCTTCAAGGAGCCGATGGAGCTGAAAGCCAAGTTTCGAGAACTACGCGAAGATTGCAGAAGCCTCAGTAGCAGATGCGATCAACTGGAAGAAAGGGTATCGCTGATGGAAGATGAAATGAATGAAATGAAAAGAGAAGGGAAGTTTAGAGAAAAAAGGATAAAAAGAAATGAACAAAGCCTCCAAGAAATTTGGGACTATGTGAAAAGACCAAACCTACGTCTGATTGGTGTACCTGAAAATGATGGGGAGAATGGAACCAAGTTGGAAAACACTCTGCAAGATATTATCCAGGAGAACTTCCCCAATCTAGCAAGGCAGGCCAGCATTCAGATTCAGGAAATACAGAGAACGCCACAAAGATACTCCTCGAGAAGGGCAACTCCAAGACACATTATTGTCAGATTCACCAAAGTTGAAATGAAAGAAAAAATGTTAAGGGCAGCGAGAGAGAAAGGTCGGGTTACCCACAAAGGGAAGCCCATCAGACTAACAGCTGATCTCTCAGCAGAAACTCTACAAGCCAGAAGAGAGTGGGGGCCGATATTCAACATTCTTAAAGAAAAGAATTTTCAACCCAGAATCTCCTATCCCGCCAAACTAAGCTTCATAAGTGAAGGAGAAATAAAACACTTTACAGACAAGCAAACGCTGAGTGATTTTGTCACCACCAGGCCTGCCCTAAAAGAGCTCCTGAAGGAAGCACTAAACATGGAAAGGAACAACCGGTACCAGCCACTGCAAAAACATGCCAAATTGTAAAGACCATCGAGACTAGGAAGAAACTATAGCAACTAACGAGCAAAATAACCAACTAACATCATAATGACAGGATCAGATTCACACATAACAATATTAACGTTAAATGTAAATGGGTTAAATGCTCCATTCAAAAGACACAGACTGGCAAACTGGATAAGGAGTCAGGACCCATCAGTGTGCTGTATTCAGGAAACCCATCTCACATGCAGAGACACACATAGACTCAAAATAAAGGGATGGAGGAAGATCTATCAAGCAACTGGAAAACAAAAAAAGGCAGGGGTTGCAATCCTAGTCTCTGATAAAATAGACTTTAAACCAACAAAGATCAAAAGAGACAAAGAAGGCCATTACATAATGGTAAAGGGATCAATTCATCAAGAAGAGCTAACTATCCTAAATATATATGCACCCAACACAGGAGCACCCAGATTCATAAAGCAAGTCCTGAGTGACCTACTAAGGGACTTAAACTCCCACACAATAATAATGGGAGATTTTAACACCCCACTGTCAGCATTAGACAGATCAACGAGACAGAAAGTTAACAAGGATATCCAGGAATTGAACTCAGCTCTACATAAAGTGGACCTAATAGACATCTACAGAACTCTCCACCCCAAGTCAACAGAATATACATTTTTTTCAGCACCACACCACACCTATTCCAAAATTGACCACATAGTTGGAAGTAAAGCTCTCCTCAGCAAATGTAAAAGAACAGAAATTATAACAAACTGTCTCTCAGACCACAGTGCAATGAAACTAGAACTCAGGATTAAGAAACTCACTCAAAACCGCTCTACTACATGGAAACTGAACAACCTGCTCCTGAATGACTATTGGGTACATAATGAAATGAAGGCAGAAATAAAGATGTTCTTTGAAACCAACGAGAACAAAGACACAACATACCAGAATCTCTGGGACACATTCAAAGCAGTGTGTAGAGGGAAATTTATAGCACTAAATGCCCACAAGAGAAAGCAGGAAAGATCCAAAATTGACTCCCTAACATCACAATTAAAAGAACTAGGAAAGCAAGAGCAAACACATTGAAAAGCTAGCAGAAGGCTAGAAATAACTAAAATCAGAGCAGAACTGAAGGAAATAGAGACACAAAAAACCCTTCAAAAAATTAATGAATCCAGGAGCTGGTTTTTTGAAAAGATCAACAAAATTGATGGACCGCTAGCAAGACTAATAAAGAAGAAAAGTGAGAAGAATCAAATAGATGCAATAAAAAACGAAAAAGGGGATATCACCACCGATCCCACAGAAATACAATCTACCATCAGAGAATACTACAAACACCTCTATGCAAATAAACTAGAAAATCTAGAAGAAATGGATAAATTCCTCGACAAATACACCCTCCCAAGACTAAACCAGGAAGAAATTGAATCTCTGAATAGCCCAATAACAGGTTCTGAAATTGTGGCAATAATCAATAGCTTACCAACCAAAAAGAGTCCAGGACCTGATGGATTCACAGCCGAATTCTACCAGAGGTACAAGGAGGAACTGGTACCATTCCTTCTGAAACTATTCCAATCGATAGAAAAAGAGGGAATCCTCCCTAACACATTTTATGAAGCCAGCATCGTCCTGATACCAAAACCTGGCAGAGACATAACCAAAAAAGAGAATTTCAGACCAATATCCTTGATGAACATTGATGCAAAAATCCTCAATAAAATACTGCCAAACCGAATCCAGCAGCACATCAAAAAGCTTATCCACCATGATCAAGTGGGCTTCATCCCTGGGATGCAAGGCTGGTTCAACATACGCAAATCAATAAATGTAATCCAACATATAAACAGAACCAAAGACAAAAACCACATGATTATCTCAATAGATGCAGAAAAGGCCTTTGACAAAATTCAACAACCCTTCATGCTAAAAACTCTCAATAAATTAGGTATTGATGGGACGTATCTCAAAATAATAAGAGCTATCTACGACAAACCCACAGCCAATATCATACTGAATGGGCAAAAACTGGAAGCATTCCCTCTGAAAACTGGCACAAGACAGGGATGCCCTCTCTCACCGCTCCTGTTCAACATAGTGCTGGAAGTTCTGGCCAGAGCAATCAGGCAGGAGAAGGAAATAAAAGGTATTCAATTAGGAAAAGAGGAAGTCAAATTGTCCCTGTTTTCAGATGACATGATTGTATATCTAGAAAACCCCATTGTCTCAGCCCAAAATCTCCTTAAGCTGATTAGCAACTTCAGCGAAGTCTCAGGATACAAAATCAATGTACAAAAATCACAAGCATTCTTGTACACCAATAACAGACAAACAGAGAGCCAAATCATGAGTGAACTCCCATTCACAATTGCTTCAAAGAGAATAAAATACCTAGGAATCCAACTTACAAGGGATGTGAAGGACCTCTTCAAGGAGAACTACAAACCACTGCTCAATGAAATAAAAGAGGATACAAACAAATGGAAGAACATTCCATGCTCATGGGTTGGAAGAATCAATATCGTGAAAATGGCCATACTGCCCAAGGTAATTTATAGATTCAATGCCATCCCCATCAAGCTACCAATGACTTTCTTCACAGAATTGGAAAAAACTACTTTAAAGTTCATATGGAACCAAAAAAGAGCCCGCATCGCCAAGTCAATCCTAAGCCAAAAGAACAAAGCTGGAGGCATCACGCTACCTGACTTTAAACTATACTACAAGGCTACAGTAACCAAAACAGCATGGTACTGGTACCACAACAGAGACATAGATCAATGGAACAGAACAGAGCCCTCAGAAATGATGCCGCATAGCTACAACTATCTGATCTTTGACAAACCTGACAAAAACAAGAAATGGGGAAAGGATTCCCTATTTAATAAATGGTGCTGGGAAAACTGGCTAGCCATATGTAGAAAGCTGCAACTGGATCCCTTCCTTACACCTTATACAAAAATTAATTCAAGATGGATTAAAGACTTATATGTTAGACCTAAAACCATTAAAATCCTACAAGAAAACCTAGGCAATACCATTCAGGACATAGGCGTGGGCAAGGACTTCATGTCTAAAACACCAAAAGCAATGGCAACAACAGCCAAAATCGACAAATGGAATCTCATTAAACTAAAGAGCTTCTGCACAGCAAAAGAAACTATCATCAGAATTAACAGGCAACCTACAGAATGGGAGAAAATTTTTGCAACCTACTCATCTGACAAAGGGCTAATATCCAGAATCTATAATGAACTCAAACAAATTTACAAGAAAAAACCAAACAACCCCATCAAAAAGTGGGCAGAGGACATGAACAGACACTTCTCAAAAGAAGACATTTATGCAGCCAGAAAACACATGAAGAAATGCTCATCATCACTGGCCATCAGAGAAATGCAAATCAAAACCACAGTGAGATACCATCTCACACCAGTTAGAATGGCCATCATTAAAAAATCAGGAAACAACAGGTGCTGGAGAGGATGTGGAGAAATAGGAACACTTTTACACTGTTGGTGGGACTGTAAACTAGTTCAAGCATTGTGGAAGTCAGTGTGGCGATTCCTCAGGGATCTCGAACTAGAAATACCATTTGACCCAGCCATCCCATTACTGGGTATATACCCAAAGGACTATAAATCATGCTGCTATAAAGACACATGCACACGTATGTTTATTGCGGCACTATTCACAATAGCAAAGAGTTGGAACCAACCCAAATGTCCAACAACGATAGACTGGATTAAGAAAATGTGGCACATATACACCATGGAATACTATGCAGCCATAAAAAATGATGAGTTCGTGTCCTTCGTAGGGACATGGATGAAACTGGAAAACATCATTCTCAGTAAACTATCGCAAGGACAAAAAACCAAACACCGCATGTTCTCACTCATAGGTGGGAATGAACAATGAGACTCATGGACACAGGAAGGTGAACATCACACTCCGGGGACTGTTGTGGGAGGGGGAGGGGGAGGGACAGCATTAGGAGATACACCTAATGCTAAATGACGAGTTAATGGGTGCAGGAAATCAACATGGCACATGATACATATGTAACAAACCTGCACATGTGCACATGTACCCTAAAACCTAAAGTATAATAAAAAAAAAAAAAAAAAAAAAAAAAAAAAAACACACACACCATGGAATACTATGCAGCCATAAAAATGATGAGTCATGTCTTTGTAGGACATGGATGAAACTGGAAATCATCATTCTCAGTAAACTATCGCAAGGACAAAAAACCAAACACCGCATGTTCTCACTCATAGGTGGGAATTGAACAATGAGAACTCATGGACACAGGAAGGGGAACATCACACTCTGAGGACTGTTGTGGGGTGGGGGAGGGGGGAGGGTCAGCATTAAGAGATATACCTAATGCTAAATGATGAGTTAATGGGTGCAGCAAACCAACATGGCACATGGATACATATGTAACAAACCTGCACATTGTGCACATGTACCCTAAAACCTAAAGTATAACAATAATAATAATAAAAGGAGTAAAATCATCTCACTTCCACTTAAAAAGTGAAGGAAAAATCTCTATGTCATGCAACCTTCATAGGAGATGGTCCTATATTCACTAATTACATTATCATTATCTTAGGAGTAGCAAAGAAGGCCAGAGGCATATCAATAAAAGACAGATTGGCCAGTAGGAAGTACATGGGAGAATGCAATTGAGGATCCAGTTTCACTACAAAGATAATGATTAGGTTTCTTAATTATGGATATGTAGAGAATGGAAAAAATAAGATAAAGAAAATCTGTAGCTCATGAGATTTTTGATTCCCAAAAAAATAAATTCAGGCACCATGGACTGATTTTGTTTTTCCATTTGTTTGTCTGTTGGCATATATGACCTAAAACAAAATAAAAATTGAATTCTGAGAGATATGAGAAATGAAATACATATGCACATAACACTGCTTTCTAAAATTCAGTGAAATGTGAAAAAAGAATCAAAAGTATTCAACAAAAATGAATCCAATACTAAAAAAGAGTAGACATAATTTCTCAGCAAAAATTATGAATAACTGCCAATATGTTGGAATAAATTTGAAGCCATCACTATGTAACTCATATGTACATCAATCTTGAGAAAGGTGCATAACCCAGTTGGTAAGGAGGTATGGAAGTTTCCTGCCACCTCTTTAGAATTTGAGGAACAGATTTATTGGTCCTCCATAGGCAAAGAGGAGGGCCTGTCCATCTTCAAATCTCTTTCTACACTCAAAGATAATGAGGAACATGCAAGTGACGGAGGAGGCAAATGGTTTTTTAATTGAGAAGGATCAAGAAAAATGAAATTGTTAAGATGGAATATGGAACATGAACATACTAGGAGTCACTTCTGTAGTTGCTGCTGAAAGTAAGATAAGCAGAGATGATAAACAGAATGAATCCTTGAAACATGTGAATCTATGTTTGTGCAATTTGAGGTGGCCTCAATTTTCCTGAGATTGTAAGAAGGGTCCAATATTTGAGTTTCCTCCCATGAGCACATGAATTTAGTAGACTGGGGAGTATAGCACGCAGAGATAGCATAATGAACATTTATTGCTGGCTTCCCTCTGCCTCGCTTAACTTACTTTCTCTGACAAGCAGCTTAATGTCCAAACAGATCTCTTAAACTATCCATACCATTTATAATGATATTATAAAGTGCAGAACTCTGGTTTAAAAAAAAAAGGGATTGACAGGGAACACCTCCATGTTGTTCTAGATAAGTAAAGCAGACCCATGTGAAATGATACCCATTTAAATATAAATAATGGTAGCCAAAATTTTTTAAACAAGCTAGCTAAGACATAATACTACAATATTTTTTAAGTGAGAGCTAAAATAAACAGAAAAAGATGAAATAGTTTATATCTGACTGGAAACCTTATTTTTATTTATTTATTTGTGACAGAGTCTCACTCTGTCACCCAGGCTGAAGTGCAGTGAGTGGTGTGATCATAGCTCACTACAGCCTTGGAATCCTCGGCTCAAGCATTCCTCCCACCTCAGCCTCCAGAGTAGCTGGGACTAAGGTGCACGCCACCACTTTTGGCTGATTTTTTTTTTTTTATATAGAGACAGCGTGTCTCATTTTGTTGCCGAGGCTTGTTTTGAACTTCTGGCTTCAAGAAAAAGCCTCCCAACTTGGCCTCCAAAAGTGTTGGGATTACAGGTGTCAGCCATGGTGCCCTACCAAAGAGACCTTACTAATAGAAAAGACACAATGTAGATTTAAATATTTTTAAATGTCTTAAAGAGTCAGAAAAACCAAAGAAAAATGTAATAAAGATCTCCATACTACTATTCAGAATTAGTAAATGTATTTTTATCACTTTGCTTCACAATTTTTCAATAAAATAAAGAATACTGGCAAAAGTAAAGTTCAGTTATCATCTTAGTATTTTGTGTGTGGTTTATTAAAAACTGAATGAGTGGTATCCTGTCACACCATTCTACAAATAAAAATTTTAGTTTTATTAGCTAATTGCTATTATAAAAATTAGACAATATATATTTACATGTCAAATACTTTTTCAAGCTTAGATTACAAGAAGTAGAATTAGTAGGCCATTTTCAACTAATCAAGTGTTGTCAAAATTCTCAACAAGGGGTTATACGTAATTATCCTACTGATTCCCTACATATCTGGTATTTTATTAGCTCTCATTCATTGTAGGAATGCAAGAATGCCTCAATATTAGGGAATCTAAATATGTCAAGTATTTCTAAATTCATCTGTATATTCAACAAAATCTCAACCTGAATTCCAGAAGAAGTTTTTTTCTGAAAATTGACAAGTTAATTCTAACATGTATATGGAAATGCAAAAGGCAAAGTAAACAGAGGCAATCTAACACAAAAAAGATGGAGAATTTATGCTGTTGTGTACCAAGACCTACTATTGAACTACATAATAAAACAATTTGATGTTGGCTCAAGGATACAAAAATAAACCAAATGAAACTGAAAATGTAAGAAAAGTTCTAATTTTTCTACATGATAACAACGAAAACATTCCACAACATTTGGGAGTCACTAACAGCATGGTTCACTAGTCTCCAGGAGGGTTGCATTATGATGTTTTAGCTGCTGCTCATGGCTCTTCTTTAGGAAAGGAGGCTCTTCCTGATGTCAGATGTCCACAGTATCAATAAACACCAGAGTTGGCTTTATCATGTTCTCCTAAAGAAGCTGACTTCAAAATTCATATTGCCTAGCTTCTAGGGCTTGGTAATTTAATCCTGTCTTCTAAGTTTGCTCTCAAGTTTCCTGATTAAAAAAAAGGTAGAGTCATTAGCGGATGAGATTGCTTTCCTGGGACACATTACAATGCTGCACGCAGCAGCAACTTGGCCCCTGCATGCTTCTCCATGAGATGACAAGAGCAGGAGATGCTTTTCTAAATGTTTACTTATAAGCTTCCCTAATAAATCCTGCCTTTCTGGTGTGTGACTATGCCATGTGACATAGCAGCATGTGCCTTCATGCTCTACTCACTCTACATTATAGAGTTACAACATTTCAAAAATAAGGGTCCAGAATAGGAAAAGTGAGACAGTGAAATACAACAGAAAATTATTATCCAGATCTAGACACAAATATTTATATAAATGTGACATATGATAGGAATAGATTTTTTTTATCAGTAAGGAAAATATTGAGTCTATGATGACAGGGTAATTTGCTAATGCCTGGAGGGCGGTGTCAGATTCCAATCTCACATGAAAATAAATTTCAGAGAGGTAAAATATTTACATCTGTAAAAATAAAATTATGATATTAGTGAAAGAAAAATGGCTGAATATTATTTTAACATAATGGAATGGATAAAAACATTCTAGATATAAAATTAGAATCCCTGAAAACAAAGACATGCATTTGACTATGGAAGTGAAAAAGTAAAAAAAGAGTAAACACAAGAAAAGAGATGATAATATATTTTCAAAACATGAAATAAAGAGCTGTTATCACTAATTTATGAATAACATTTAGCATTTAGAAAGAAAAGGTTGAAGAAGCAATGGAAAAGTGAAGAGATTATATGGATTGGCAGTCCACAGAAGAAGTACAAATATCTTTAAACACAAAAGTATTCAACCTTATTTATAATTAAAGAAATGCAAGTTAAAATAACAAAATGCACATTTTCATCTACCATATTAAAATATAAATTCAATTTTGATCAAGATGTGTGATGATGCTATAAAAAGTCTCATATCCTACTGCTACTTTTTTATATATCAACACAATATTTTTGGAGGAAACTTGACACTTTTTCTTATATGTAAAAGTTTTTCAACAATTGAACAGAGAACCTCTACTTCTAGGATTTATAACCTAAATTTTCAAATAAATATAATCAATAATGCTTATTGTAGCACTGTCTTTAATAAGAAAATACTAGCACCCCAGAAACCCATCCTTAGTAGAGTGATCTAAAAATAGAAATCTCTGTGTTGATATGAAAAATTTATGATATATTATATTTTAAAATGTTGTCATGTTTACACTGTGATAGTATACTAATGAAAAATTATGCACATATGCATATAAGCTTCATAAAAATCTGGGTGAGCCATAAATTCATCACACTAGCAATAGCGCTTATCTCTGGTATATTGGCTTCTAGGATTTAACTCAGATTCTAGTTTTTACACGTTCAAAATCTATGAAATTTTATAAGGTAAAATTAGACTCTAGCCCTGTCTCTAAAAATGTAGTTGGCATTTGGCTACCAAGGATTTCAAATCAGAGAATCACTTATTTTATATATAACTGTAAAAAGTAACCTGTAAATAAGTAGAGGTTTGTGATGGTAACTGGCTGTGCTGATTCATCACCTACTACCTAAAACATGCAGCATTGCAGCAGCACTGAAAATTGAGGTTGATGACTATTGATTTGGCAACCTACTACAGATAGTATAGATTGGAAATATATTCTAAATCATTTATCATCTTAAAATTTTTGTTTATTTACTACTGACCTATAATGTACAAGTTTATGGAATGCAGTGTGATGTTTTGATTATGTGTACATTGTATTATGATCAATCATGGTAATTACCATGTCCATCACTTCATACCTTTATTACTTCTTTGTGGTGATAAAGAAGTAGAATTAGTAGATGAATTTATTACTTCTTTGTGGTGTCATCATATACTTAATATTTTCCTTATTGATAAAAAATTATTCCTATCATGTCACATTTATATAAATATTTGTGTCTAGATCTGGATAACAATTGTCTGTTGTATTTCACTGTCTCACTCTTCCTATTCTGGACCCTTATTCTTGAAATGTGGTAATTCTATAATGTAGAGTGAGTATATAATTTTAAGATCCTTTATTCTAGCTATCCTGAAATATAAAATACGTTGCTATTAGCTATAGTCACCCTACTACATAATAGGACACCAGAACTTATTCTTTCTAACTATAATTTTGTGCCCATTGACCAACTTCTCCCTCTCTCCCCTACTTCTCCTCACCGCAGCCTCTGGCAACCACTATACTACTTGCCGCTTCTATGAGCTCTATTTTATAGATTCCACGTATGAATGAGATCGTGTGCTATTTGTTTTTCTGAGCCTGGCTTATTTCACATAACATTATGTCCACCAGGTTCATCTGTGTTGCTGCAAATAACAGAATCTCATTCTTTTTTACAGCTGAATAGCATTCCATTGTGTATATATACTACATTTTATTTATCCATTCACTTGTTGATGGACACTTAGATTGATTCCATTTCTTGGCTATTGTGAATAGTGCTTCAATAAACATGAGAGTACAGATATATCTTTGAAATATATTATCAACTGAGGAAATGCAAAAAATGTTTAAGACAATATATAAATGATGTTTAAACAACTGAAAAAATAATTTATTTTCAGTAGAAAAATAGATTGGGATCATGCACATCAAAGTGCTTTAGTGATTTGCTTTGGAGGTAAAATTACATCTCATATTTTTCCTATATCTCTTGATATTTCACAAATATTCTGTAATAAACGTGTTTTACTTTTAAAATTTGAAAAAAAATTCATAAAATACAAACATAAAAATGTCTTCAACGTTTTTTTTCCCACCATACCTCTTGTTTGCTTTGGAAGTTGTGACTGGAAGTTACTGCAACTTTTAGGATTTTTTCACTTGTCCCCACTTTGTTTAGTCTTCTTTTTCATGTTCCAATTCTCATAAAGGAGAAATTCCTTTTATTTTAAAGTTGTATAAGACAACATGAAAAATGTTTCAATTAATGACCCTGAGAAAACCTTGCATCTTGTAAATGAATTCCCCCAGCAATTAAAGGCCATGGAATTGGGAAGTTAGACTCTTTGGAATCTTTTATTTATTTATTTATTTTTTCTTTTTATTGTACTTTAAGTTATAGGGTACATGTGTGGCTTTTCACCATAAAGAAGACAAAAAAATAAGACATTACTAACCAAAAAATATATCCATAATTCCATGCACAGACACAGATATAAAAGGCATCTATTTAGAAAATAGATAAAAATGAATTTTCAAGGCTCCAAATAAAGAAGAATTTAGGAACACAATATAGAGAAGATTAATTGTATTATATTTCACTTCATTATAGAAAATTTCTTAGAAAACTCTGGTGGCCATAAATCTCTTTCTTTAATCATATTATCTAAATGAAAATCAAGTGTACCAATTTAATTGGAAATATTGGAAATAACTATTCCTAAGAGTCACATCCCTCTGATACCTTTGTTTACCTTTGTAATTTTCCATTATAATTAATTCCTCTTGGATTTGGGAGCTGTGGTGGAACTGCACTGTGCCAAAATAGTTAATGGTTAAAATAAATGAAATTTACTATTTTTAATTGTTTGATCTCTTCCATCGCAAATAATAGCTGACTAATTTTTTGTCTCTTGCGTTTGATGACCTGCATTTATCATTTCAGCAAATGGCCTATACAGCCAACTGTTTTGTCAAATTACGTTGTGATTTCAGTGAAAAGCCTGGTCAACAGGGTTCAAAATCATTTTATTGTTGTTGTCTCTGAATTAGTAACTTCATTTATTGATTACTTATACACTCACAGCTTAGATCCTTTTGAGAAAATAGTATGGCTATGAAAGTTGTTGATGAAATAGAATCATTTTCCATTTCCTAGTTCTGTTTTTCTCCTACAGTGGCTGGATATAAATATGGGTTTTCATTTTCTCTCCTTATATCAGGAGATAAAAACCATCTCAGTTCCCAATACAAATTTGTCTTTATTAAATATTAAAAATATACCAAATGATTTTTATAAAATATCTAGAGGGTAACAGATAAATGATAATATCAACATGCTTAACCCACCACTCATATAAAGGAAAAAATTGTTTCACTTCTTTCTTCTCTTTGATTTATTTTTTCTTTTTGAAAATAAACTATTGAGTTTGTTATATAATTCAAATGTATGCTTATTTATCTTACATGAAGAGATATTTGAAAGATTTCCTACAAACTGCTGTACTGTATCAATATGGTTGTGTTTACCTTTCTTTTTTTTTTGAGACGGAGTCTCGCTCTGTCGCCCAGGCTGGAGTGCAGTGGCGCAACCTCGGCTCACTGCAAGCTCCGCCTCCCGGGTTCACGCCATTCTCCTGCCTCAGCCTCTCCGAGTAGCTGGGACTACAGGCGCCCACCACCACACCCGGCTAAATTTTTTGTATTTTTAGTAGAGACGGGGTTTCACCGTGGTCTCGATCTCCCGACCTCGTGATCCGCCCCCCTCGGCCTCCCAAAGTGCTGGGATTACAGGCGTGAGCCACCGCGCCCGGCCTTTGTGTTTACCTCTCTACACAAATTTTGCTCTTTTCAATATAGCCAGTTAAAGCTTGAATCTCTTTCTGTGTCCCCAAATAAAATTCCTTCTGAGAGATCCTTTAGGTAACTGCAATATATTTATTATCCAAGGCTTTCATTCTGCTTCACTATTCCAGACACAAATAAAATACCTTGTCTTTTCAGGCATTATAATTTTCATAACAGATTGTTAAAAATACTATACGAAATAAGGTACTTAATTTATTCCTATCTTAAACATTTGTGTGTTTATTTCTTAAGAGGTGTAACACACATATGACAAATTGTGCAAAATGGTTTTACATAAAGTGTGCAAAGATTCAAAATTTCATGTGTACAGTTAAGTCACTTATTTTTATATATGTATCTGCCAGTGTAAACACAGCCCAGATCAAGACATAGAAGTCAGACTAACTTTACATAGGGTGCGGGGCAGTAGAACCAGGAAAGAGGCACAGCACAACTTTATGGGTAGCTCTAACTGTTGTATCGTCATTTATTAGTTTTGCCTTTTCTTGAACTTTATATAAATCAAATTAATTAGTATGTACTATTTTGTGACTGTATTTTTCACTCATAGTAATATCAGTGAGATTCATCCATATCATATCAGAAGTTTCTTCTTTTTAGACGTGGAGTGATATGCCGTTGTGTGATCTTCCATTTTTTTTATCCACTTACCTCTTAAACAGTTACTTTGTTTCTATAAAAGTCGGATATTTGTTATGAATATAATCACTCATTTCTCTTATTATATAACGTGGAGTGGAATTACTGAATCATGAGGTAGGCATGTCTATTAGAAACTGCCATTGGGTTTCCAATGTGATTGCACCACTTCACACTCCCACTAGCAATGTAGGAGAATTTCAGTTGTTCCACATGCTTGACAGACTTTGGTATTCTCAAGACTTTTTAATTTTAGCTCTTTTGTTGGGTACCTGCCAATAGTAATTGTGGTTATGATTCGCATTTTCCTGATTTTTAATGATGTAGAACATCTTTTCATATTGTTACTAACCATTTGAGTATTCCCCTTTGTGAAGTACCTATTTAGCTTTTTGCCAAATTTTCATGAATAGCTGACAACTTAGATAAAATAAGCAATTCCTTGAAAGCACAATTACATGACCAACAAAAGAAGAAAAAATTGGATATTGCGTATTTATTAAAGAAATGAAAACCATAATGCTCAATGATGAGAACACATGGACACATAGAGGGGAACATCACACACTGGGGACTGTCAGAGGGTGGAAGCTGGGAGGAGGGAGAGGATCAGGAAAAATAACTAGTGGGTACTAGGCTTAATACCTGGGTGATGAAACAATCTGTACAACAAACCCTCATGACACAAGTTTACCTATGTAACAAACCTGCACAGGTACCCCAGAACTTCAAATAAGAGTTAAAAATTAAAATTAAATAGTCTTTCTAAAAAACCCAAGAACCAGTTGTCTTCGTTGATGACCTTTTCCAAACATTTAAGAATGAGATAATACAAACCCAGAGAAAGAAGGAACACTTCAAAAATATTTGTATTAGTCTAGAATAAAATTGATATCGTTTACTAAAGATATGAAACCTAATAAGATACAAAAATTACAAAAATATAGAGGAAAATATTATAGAAAATCTTTAAAAGTAAAATATATAAAATGTATGATAACCACGTTGACAGCGTCTGAAAAATTAATGTAATTCATCACATTAACAGAATAAAGGATAACTGCATATAGTCATAACAATTGATGCCCCAAAACAATTTGATAAAATTCAGCCACTCATTTATAATTAAAAAACAAAATTTTCAATAATGTAGAAATAGAAGAAAACCTCGACAATTTGATTAAAGGTAGTAACAATAGTTGTCAGTCGGTTATATTCAGGATTGAAAAAGATAAAGACCAGAAAAACAATCTTCACTATTACTACTTCTATGCAAATTTTATTGGAGGTCCTAGCGAATGCATAATACAAAAATGAGAAATAATAAGCATAAATATCAGAAAAGAATAAACAGGACTATTTTCGTGCAGAAACAACATGATTAATAAAAATTCCAAAAGAATAAAGTAATCTCTATTAAAATTAAAAAGTAGCCAAGCACGGTGGCTCACGCCTGTAATCCCAGCACTTTGGGAGGCCAAAGCGGGTGGATCACCTGAGGTCAGGAGTTCCAGACCAACCTGGACAACATGCTGAAACCCCGTCTCCACCAAAAAATACAAAAACTAGCCGGGCGCAGTGGTGCTCCTGTAGTCCCAGCTACTCTGGAGGCTGAGGCAGGAGAATTCTTTGAACCCGGGAGGCAGAAATTGCAGTGAGCCAAGATGGTGCCACTGCACTCCACCCTGGGGGAATGAGACTCTGTCTCAATAAATAAATAAATAAACTCAAGGTTTCTGAATTTAAGATCAATATAGTAAAATTAATTGTAACAGTATGCAAGAAGTCTCCACTGAAAACTTAAAATACTGCTGAATAAAATTTTTAAACTTAAGAAAAATAAGAAATATATTACATTTAAGAAGTAGAAGACTCAATATTATTCAGACATCCAATCCTCTCCCACCATTCCTCTAAATATTTAGTACAATTCCCTTAAAGATCTTAGCAGGCTTTTTTGTGAAAATGCACAAGAAGATTTAAAAATACATATGTGAAAATGCAAAAGGCTTTAAATAGCCAACACTGAAGAAGAAGAACAAAGCTGGGAGTTTTACGCTACTAGATTTGAATGCTTTTTAAGAGCTTATAGTAACTTAGACATTGTGGTCATGGTGTAAGCATATACAAGTAAAATTATTGAAATAGCATACACGATCCAGAAGTTGACTAGCATACATACAACCATTTGATACAGAACAAAACGCTACTGGAATTCAGTGGGGAAAAATGCAGCCTTTTAAATAAATTGTGTGGGAGCAATTAGGTATTCACTTGAAAAAAAAGTGTTCCTTGTTCCCTACCTCATATCATACACAAAACATTAATATGAGATGGAACATGCATCTATTTATGGGGAGTAAAATAATAACATTAGAACGTAATGAACATAATAAATCACCTTCATATATTTTATTCCTTAAGCTGTACAAAAAGCAAGTAGGTGTTCAATTATAATTTGTCTTTTTCTCTTCATATTCTGATGAATATAGTCTCCTGTAATTAAATTTTAGCTTCTAATACTCAGTTGTATTATAGTTATTGCACATGAGTCCCTGCATTAGAATTAAAATATTGATTTCAAAATTCATTATCTTTATCCCCAGTATTTTTATTATACTTTAAGTTCTGGGATACACGTGCAGAATGTGCAGGTTTGTTACACTGGTATACACAAGCCATGGTGGTTTGCTGCACCCATCAACCTGTCATCTACGTTAGGGATTTCTCCTAATGCTATCCCCGCTAGACCCCCAACCCCTGACAGGCCCCAGTGTGTGATGTTCCCCTCCCTGTGTTCATGTGTTCTCATTGTTCAACTCCTACTTATGAGTGAGAATATGCAGTGTTTGGTTTTCTGTTCCTGTGTTAGTTTTCTGAGAATGATGGTTTCCAGCTTCATCCATGTCCCTGCAAAGGACATGAACTCATCCTTTTTTATGGCTGTGTAGTATTCCATGCTGTATATGTGCCACATTTTCTTTATCCAGTCTATCATTGATGGGCATTTGGGTTGGTTCCAAGTCTTTGCTATTGTGAATAGTGCTGCAATAAACATATGTGTGCATGTGTCTTTATGGTAGAATGATTTATAATCCTTTGGGTATATACCCAGTAATGAGATTGCTGGGTCAAATGGTGTTTCTAGTTCTAGATCCTTGAGGAATCACCACACTGTCTTCCACAATGGTTGAACTAATTTACACTCCCACCAACAGTGTAAAAGCGTTCCTATTTCTCCACATCCTCTCCAGCATCTGTTGTTTCTTGACATTTTAATGATTGTCATTCTAACTGGTGTGAAATGGTATCTCATTGTGGTTTTAGTTTTCATTTCTCTAATGACCAGTGATGGTGAGCTTTTTTTCATATGTTTGTTGGCCGCATAAATGTCTTCTTTTGAGAAGTGACCATTCATATCTTTTGCCTACTTTTTGATTGTTTGTTATTTTTCTGGTAGATTTTCTTGTTATTTTCCTTTGTAGATTCTGGATATCAGTCCTTTGTCAGATGGATAGATTGCAAAATTTTTCTCCCATTCTGTAGGTTGCCTGTTCACTCTGATGATAGTTTTTTTTTTGCCATGCAGAAGCTCTTTAGTTTAATTAGATCCCATTTGTCAATTTTGGCCACTGTTGCCATTGCTTTTGGTGTTTTAGTCATGAAGTCTTTGCCCATGCCTATGTCCTGAATGGTATTGTCTAGGTTTTCTTCTAGGGTTTTTATGGTTTTAGGTCTTATGTTTAAATCTTTATTCCCTCTTGAGTTAATTTTTGTATAAGGTGTAAAGAAGGGGTCCAATTTCAGTTTTCTGCATATGGGTAGCCAGTTTCCCCAGCACCATTTGTGAAACAGGGAATCCTTTCCCCATTGCTTGTTTTTGTCAGGGCTGTCAAAGATCAGATAGTTGTAGATGTGTGGTGTTATTTCTGAGGCCTCTGTTCTATTCCATTGGTCTATATATCTGTTTTGGTACCACTACCATGCTGTTTTGGTTACTGTATCCTTGTAGTATAGCTTGAAGTTAGGTAGCATGAATCATTTTAGAATATACTTTAAGTGTTTCACAGTAAAAAGAAAGCTAAGGATTTTTGTTTCTGTAGAAAGAGGGATGCCAGAAAGATCAAAATGATCCTTTTGAAAGCAAACATTTTCTCTTTTCTCTCTCTGTCTCCCCCTGCCTCCTCAACACCCTTTGAAAGTGTGCATGCATATCTGTGTGTCTAGGGTTTATAATTACAAACTGATTATTCTGTAAAGGAAAATTATTGATTAGTTTAAGTTGCAGAAAAGACTGAAAAGTTGAAAGATTATTTGGCATGCAATCCATCTATTCCATATTTAAATATCATTAGTTGCATAATTCCCAGCAAAATATTTTCAAAGCTTTTCTTTTTAGATATCTGTCTGCTTCCAGTCAGACACTCTATTGACAAATCTATTGACAACCTACATAACGTGTATTATGAGGAAGATAAGAGTAATTTGTCTGTATTCAAGGAACTTAAAATTAACTTGAGGAAAGAAGAATGAAAAACGGAAGGGATCTAAGCTTATAACAAATTTCTATAACTCTTGTTCAAGTGTTCCTTTTGTTTCAGAATATTAATACACATGATATAACTGGAAAGTAATTAAGTGGCAGAGTAAGTGAAATGAACCATAGATATAGTGGAGATTGATATGAGTTACATATCTAGAAAAGGTTTTACTACTTAGGAGAGAAGGCTTGAGATATACTAAATAATTTGGTTACATATAGACAGAGGAACTTGTTCAGCTAAAAAGAAGAAAACAAGCAGGAATAGGACAAAAAAAGTATCAATAATGCAGAAAACCACAAGGTTGTTTTTACTGAAATAGAGGAGTTTTTGCAATAGTAGAAAACAATATTGGATTTTTAGGGTGGGTGAGGAGTTGATTGTGAATATCCAGGAGAAGTTGGGGATTGATAAGGTAGTTATCACAGGTTTATAAAGAAGAAAGTGATATGATGAAAAATAATTTTTATAAGTAATGTTAAATTTATTCTAAGAATATACTATATTTGTGGGAAGATTACATTAAGCAACATCTACAAAATGGAATTCTATACACCTATTAAAAAGTTATGTTTCTATTAATATAAACATATTTAAATGTAATAAGTTGAAAACTCAAGAAAAATAACTATACATATAATATATGATCTAGTCTTAATAAAAATGATATAAATGTAAATATTAATACCTGTAACACTAACACACATGCACTATACTGAAGTGTGTATTATTTTTCTGGAAAGTTATCTAAGAAACTCTTAAAATGTCACAGTCAGTCTTTCTGTTATCTGTGATGTGCTTTTTTCACATTGGCATAAACTACTTTTTTAAAAAAGATAATTAAAAGAAAAAACATATTTTAACCAGCTTTTTAAAAATGGCTGTTCTATTTCTGATTTTAAAATACTTCAACATTCAATTTGACGTTTAAAAATAAATATTGTTAAAATTCCTAATTTTGTGGATTTTTCTGTGGATTAAATCAGCTGACTTAATCTAGATCCTGAATATGCACTACATAGTTTATTCGTTCAACAGATATTCACTTAGTATTTTTGATATGCACTATTCCAGATGCTGGAGCATTTATAAACTGCTTTGTATGTATTTGAAAATTGTTCTGTTCTGTTTAAATGCAGCTTCAAAAATTAGGTTTCAAAAAGAAGCATTAGTAGGAATTCTTAAACATTAGACATAAAACTGAAGGGAGCTATAACCTTTATAGACATATAAATGAATGGCTCTAATTACATATTTGATGCAATTTAATATTTTGCATCAATCTAAGTTTCTCAGAGCAGGAAATTGGCCAACAGATATGTTTACATAGGGAAAAAAATACATCCCTAGTTGGATAAATGTTCCTATGGGATTATCTCAAAGAAACATATAGCAGTGTGGTCTCTCTTTTTTTCTGTTTCTGATGATTGGAAGAGTAAACTGCAGATAACTGATGGGGATACAGGAAAAGGAGATAAAAGGCCATTCCTGGGAGTCATGTAAGACGCCATCACAAAAGTTATTTTCCCTTGTCTTGTAAGTAATAAAAGCACAAAAATATGACTACACATACTTTATTTACTTAAGGTGTTTTGTAAAAACCTAGATTAATTTAAAATTATTAGCAATGGAGGTTAATTTTTTAAAAAGCTGAACCAATAGAACCAGTTTGTAATAAGCGTGGGCTGATGACAAATTTTGTCATAAATTTAGATGATTATACTGAAAGAACTGTATTTCTTTTACCAACATAAATGTTACATCAAGCTAAGTCATTTTGAAACCTATGACAATCACGCACAGGCCAACCAGCTAACCACTAAATAGCAATAACCAGGTGAATGAATAAATGAATACAAGCTGAAAATGAAATTAATTTAGTTACATTTGACTGTGGGCTGTTTGTACACATTGTCTAACCATCTAGAGGAGGTATTTGATGTGAATAACATGAAATGTTGAATGAATGAATTATATAAATAATGATATATAAATATATGAAATGTATGTAATATACATGTTATATATAATACATATACTATACATATACTTGGCACTTCAAATGTGTGTAGTGTCTACTACTAATACTGACCTGTGAGGGATTTATGCAAGAATGGAGCATGGAGGAAATAAGGTAAGTTTCTCAGGACCTAATTCATATTTCTTTACCAGAGTCCATTTCAAAACATGGTTCTTGAGAATCCTGGATGTATTTTTGATATTATTTCCACATCAGTAAAACTCAATATTGTTCTGTGACTATAAAACTCACTGGAATCATTATCTTATTCATAGAGATTTTTATAGCAGAAAGAGGCATTTGATACCATATAGTCTAATTTTTTTTTTCACTGAGAAGAAAACCCTCAAAAGGAGTTATTTGTCCTATGTCACCCAGTGAGCAGCTTGCCCAGGTGTCCTGTAGAGGTCTTCTGATTCTAATTCACGACCTATATATTTGTGGTTTCATGTACTATTAATGTTTTTATTTTTGTCTTCCAGAAACTTATATTCTGAATTCTACTGACCATTTGGTATACTTCTCTGGGCCATTAGTAAAATCACTGACTGACAAAATTCCACAAAAGTAAGGGTCCTTGTAAGTTCAAGTGCCTTGACTGAGTACCAAATGTGGACATCAACATGAACATTTCTTTCCAATATGCATAATTTCCCTACCCCTTATTCTCACTTATTTTGATCATTATGGGATAAAGTTGACCATATGGAAAGAGCAAACCATTCAGTGGTATCTGAATTTATTTTGTTAGGACTTTCCAAATATCAAAATCTTCAGATTTTATTCTTCTTGGGATTCTCTGTGGTTTTCGTGGGGATTGTGTCAGGAAGCCTGCTCATCTTGGTGACTGTGACCTTTGATTCATGCCTTCACACACCAATGTATTTTCTGCTTACCAACCTCTCCTGCATTGATATGATCCTGGCTTCTTTTGCTACCCCTAAGATGATTGTAGATTTCCTCCGAAAACATAAGACCATCTCATGGTGGTGATGTTATTCCCAGATGTTCTTCATGCACCTCCTGGGTGGGAGTGAGATGATGTTGCTTGTAGCCATGGCAATAGACAGGTATGTTGCCATATGCAAACCCCTCCATTACATGACCATCATGAGCCCACGGGTGCTCACTGGGCTATTGTTATCTTCCTATGCAGTTGGATTTGTGCACTCATCTAGTCAAATGGCTTTCATGTTGAATTTGCCCTTCTGTGGTCCCAATGTTATAGACAGCTTTTTCTGTGACCTTCCCCTTGTGATTAAACTTGCCTGCAAGGACACCTACATCCTACAGTTCCTGGTCATTGCTGACAGTGGGCTCCTGTCACTGGTCTGCTTCCTCCTCTTGCTTATCTCCTATGGAGTCATAATATTCTCAGTTACGTACCGTGCTGCCAGTCGATCCTCGAAGGCGTTCTCCACTCTCTCAGCTCACATCACAGTTGTGACTCTGTTCTTCACTCCGTGTGTCTTTATCTACGTATGGCCCTTCAGCAGATACTCAGTAGATAAAATTCTTTCTGTGTTTTACACAATTTTCACACCTCTCTTAAATCCTATTATTTATACATCAAGAAATCAAGAGGTAAAAGCAGCCATTAAAGAAAGACTGCATATAAATTTAAAACATACTTTTTAGATGACACTTTTGAAGAGACACTGTCTTGTTTGTTTGAACATTTAAGAAACTCGTTTTTAATGTATCAGCTTCGTGCAAAAGTAATTGCGGTTTTTGCCATTAAAGTAAATGGCAAAATTAAAGTAATGGCAAAAACCACTGTAACTTGTGTACCAGCTAACAGTTCAAGTTCCATATGAGGAAACTGTAGATGTAATTGTTAAAAAGCAAACACCTTTTTGTGATCTTTTATGGTCAAACACATAATATCTACAGTTTGGCTTGTATACATTTAAATCCCACCTTTATCAGTTTCTCTGGTGCAAATTTGAACAAAATAAATAAGTTCTCTGTGATTTGGTTTTTTCATCTATACAACCTTGTTTATATGCATCTTTCATTATTATTTTATCATGCTCTTAAACCTTAGAAAACACATTATTATTGTTACGATTTTTGTTGTTGTTATTGGTAATCTGTGTTTAGAGAGAGCACACAGACATCTCATCACAGTTATTTATCCAAGTGCCTTATAGGCTAGAAACTGCATGTTCTGGGTAATCCCTGATTAGTGTGTATTAAATTATACTAAGTTGCTTGCCATAAACACAGTGTGTTCAACCATTCTTCACAAATTTTGTGAGTCTACAGAATGCCAGAAGATACAGCCAGGGCTTCAAGGAACTTATAGCCTGTGGATAAATCGAGCAAACTAAATTGGCAATTGTTCCTTGGCAGGAACAGCACTGTTACATGATGGACAGGGTGCTTTGAGAGTGCAGAGGAATGGCATCTCAATCAGGGCAGGGCAGGAAGGGTTCCACTTATAGTTAGCATCAGCTAGATGGAGAAGAAAGACATTCCACGAGAGAGAAATAGTATGTTGAGAATGCATGGAAGCATGACACAGTGGAGAACCTATACATAATTTCATTGTGCTGGGTCATGGGCTATGATGTCAAGAGATGAGATAGAGAGGTAGGTCAAATGTAGTCTGATCATATAATAGAAAATATAGGACACTCTTCAGAATTCAGAACTATGTCATGCTGAAATTTAAAAGAGAGACAGGAAGGAAAAAAAGTAAGCATAGACCATTCCTGTCCCAACTTGTACATTGTACTGCTACTGTTCAAAGTTTATCTCCTCCTTCTTAGCTCTGTTCATATTTCTTTTTGCAATCTAGGCAACTAGGCCTGTAACTGAATTGAAGGCTAAAGCAAATTTAAGGCAACTGAGTATGGGAGAAGATGTCTACTGTCTTTCAACTTCAGCATAAATCCAAAAAGAACTTTATGCCTTTTGTTGGATATATTATACCTAGTATCCAGAAAAGCCATTCCAGAGACAGAAGATAAAACATTGAATACTAGGTCTCTAACATGTTATTAGATCATTTGTTACATAAAGGGCATAGTCACATCAGCCTTAGTTGCTTTATACTGAGCCACCAATTTTATGGAGAAAACATTTTATATACAAGTTGAATTATTGTAACCAAGGATCCCTGCCTCAAGATGCATTTTCAAACTTTTTTTTCTTTCTTTCTGAATCTCAGAATGTAGCCTTGTGTTGTAAGACTTTATCTCCCTTTCCCACCAGGTACATTCATACACAGTGTTTCTTATCTAATTAAGTGCTTGCTTAGAAATCCTAGGGGCTGATTTTGAAACAAACAAGGCAGGGAAACCTGGCTGCAGAATCCTCCCTTGAGAGGGGCATTACTTACAGTTAACCCACCACTACCAGGCCAAAGTCAGGAAAAGGCAAATCAGACCTCAGGACAGGCCATTACTCAAGATAACCTTCAGAACAAGACACGCAGACCTGCACCTTCCTGCACTATTCCCACATATTTCCCATATCTTTTCCGTCTTAAACTCCTTTACTTAGCCCCCAAACGGGGAATGGTCTGTTAAAGGCATGAACCTGGCCATTCCCCACCTGCTTGCATTTGAATAAAATTGCTTTCCTTTTACCACTCCTTGCTGCACTTGCTTTCAGCCTCTGAGCGGGGAGGTGGGCGTGGGTGAGTGTGTTGGGGGCTCGGGGCGGAGGGAGGTGGGGGGAGGCGGGAGGAGGTGGGGGGAGACTTAAGGGTTATATTTTAAGCTGGTTATATTATATCTAACTAGAAATAGCTCTTTTCTGAACACATACTATGAAAATACCTATAGGTTTAATATAATCTAGAGTTTTGTTTTTAAAAGGCTATTATTGATTGGTTGATGTGACTGAAAATTTGTGGAACAAATTGTCACGAATTTGTGATATAAATTATTTGTAAGTTATTTATGTATTTCTTGTGTCAAGAAAAACGCTACCAACTACTATTATATATTTCTTATGCCAGAGAAAGCTACTAACTACTCAATATTTTTCCCAAATAATTTAGCTAATTTTCAAAACAGTATTATTTTAAAAATAATCTACCCTGTCCCCTTTGTTATATGAAATTTGTGAACTGTCTTTATTAGAAGGAGGTATTTTTTCCCTCTCCCAACATGCTAGCTACTACCAAACATATAATACAGAAACCCTCACTCTGACAGCCAGTAGAAGCACCGCCCTCCTTCTGCCTGCCATTCACTTGCTCTACTTCTAAGCACGTGGTGTGATTTATAGATGACTGAAATTTGGAAAAGAGACTGAGCATGAGGTTCTCGGTGTTTTACAGTGTTGCTGTTTCAGAGGAGCCGAGGCACACAGTTCTAAACTCCAGTTAAGGGGTAGCACCTGTTTCCACGGGCAAATTTGGTAACACCTCAAACTGTCTTCCTGTCGGGGTCCTCTGCTCTTGGAGGAATGTGTACTTTATTTTATTTATTTATTTATTTGAGACGAAGTATCATTCTGTTGCCCAGGCTGGAGTGCAGTTGCGCAATCTCTGCTCACTGCAACCTCCACCTCCCGAGTTCAAGTGATTCTCCTGCCTCAGCACCCTGAGTAGCTGGGATTACAGGTACCTGCCACTACGCCTGGCTCATTTTTGTATTTTTAGTAGAAACAGGGTTTTGGCATGTTGGCCAGGGTAGTTTCAAACTCCTGACATCAGGTAATCCACTCACGTTGGCCCCCCAAACTGCTGGGATTACAGGCGTGAGCCACTGAGCCTAGCCAGAATGTGCACGTTAGAATTATCCTTGTCTCTGCCCAGCTAAGTGTTTGTTCTGCAAACTCTCTCTTTAAGGGGATCCCAGGGTTAAAATTAAGGGGAGGTAGTAGGAAGACTCTTGGGGTTATAAGTCCAGTACAACTTTACCAGTAATAATACTGATATTTGTCTCTTCCTATTCACAATTCTACCTATGAATTGGTTCAGAACTCACAAGGGAGAAGGGAAGATTGACATTTCAGAGAACCCTACAATCAATTCCTAGTACAAATATTAAGCTTTTTTTTTTCATTTTTCAAGTACAGTTTACATATAGAAAAAAATGACTCTTTAGTGTATGGTTTTGTGAGCTTTTATAACAATTTATTTTTTATTATTTTAATTTTTTAAAATTTATTTTTAATTCTTACGAATACATAATAGTTGCACATATTTATGGGATACTGGAGATGTTTTGATGCATGCAAGCAAACAATGTATAATGAACAAATCAGGGTAATTGGCTGATACCATACTCATAAAATTATCAGATCTTGGAGACAGAACAGTTTCATCAACCCCAAAAATGCCCCTGTCCCCCACAGTAGTCACCTCCTCCTTCCCACTTCCTGTCCTTGACAGTAGCCATCTGATTGTGCTCTTAGAGTTTGCTTTTTCAAGATTGTCATATAAGTAGAGTCATATAGCAAATAGCCTGTTGAGGGTGGCTTGGGTGGCTTTTCTCACTTGGCGAAATGCCTTCTGAGATTAGTTCAGTAGCAAGCTGATTTAATTAATGTAAATCTATATTACATTTTATTTTATTATTTTATTTTATTTTATTTGTTTTTTTGAGATGGAGTCTTGCCCTGTCACCCAGGCTGTAGTGCAGTGGCTCAATCTTGGCTCACTGCAACCTCCACCTGCCCAGTTCAAGCAATTCTCCTGCCTCAGCCTCCCAAGTAGCTGGGATTACAGGTGTGCGCCACCATTCCTGGCTAATTTTTGTATTTTTGGTAGAGACAAAGTTTTGTCATGTTGGCCAGGCTGGTCTCAAACTTCTGACCTCAAGTGGTCCAGCCACCTCAGGCTCCCAAAATGCTGGGATTACAGGTACTGTGAGCCACTGTGCCTGGCCTAGATTACATTTTAATATCTACCCATATAAGTACTCCCATTACTACTCCCCCTCAAACTATCTTGGTTTGTCTCATTCAGTTTTTCATTTACGTTAACTAGAGTGATTTTACCAAATAATATGAACAGTATATCATTATAATTGCATTAACCAAAACATTGTTTCAGGGATAAATATATATTGGTATACCATATTTGACTTTCCTATCCTAGAACATGGTTTAATTTTGAACTTATTTGGGTCTTCTTTTGTGACTTCAGTAATGTTTTATAACTTTTTTCATTATATACTGAAACTTACAAAACTTATGAATTATTTTAATTTTGATGAAGTAATTATTCAATTGTATTTTTTGTTGTTTCTCAAATGTTGATAATCATATATATGTATTTATGTGTGTATATATATATATATATATATGTATTTCTTTATTTGCAACTAGCCGCTCTACTAAACTCTCTAATTCAAATTTTAGTTGATTTTCTTGGGCCTAGTATATAATGTCTCATATGTTATATTTTCCTATTACCTTTTAATGTCTTATTTCATATTTTAGCTTATGACATGTCTAGGACTTAGTATTTTCTCTGATATATTTTCCTGAAAAGTAAATGATATGGAGAGATGACATAAAAGTTCTGAGATAGTCCTCTAGCATGGATAATTCCTGATTTTAATGTTTTTTAAATATGGTAAATATTTGACATTTTTTTAACAAAATAAAATATATTTGGAATGATGAAAACTTTAATTTGCACTTGGCTTATTTACTAATTTTGGTGGAGGTATTGTCAACATTTCTAACGGGTAGATGTAAATCTTTAATTGGTATAAGAAATCTAAGAAAGTGAAACTGCAGTTGAAAGTTACAACTTCCAGCCAAAACTGAAACAAGTAAAGCTTACAAGGAACTTAGCTACCACCTAGTTAATACTGTGTTTCTTTGCTTTGCTTTAAACAAGAAACCAAGAGTTAGGAAGATGGAAAATTTACTAAAATGGGCTGGAGTCTTTCCAATCTTCTAAGAGCAAGCTAAAGGCAGACTTAAATCTTATAGCTTCCAAAGAGGCAGTCGAGCTGATAACTCTCTCACCATTACCCAAAATAGCCTTTTTCACAGGCAAATTTGAACATTACTTTGAGAGATTTCTTTCCACTGGAACGCATCAGCAAAGTTCAGAATTCCAGTGGACATCGCAACCCATTAAGTCACCATTAGAAATTAAATTCTTCTGAAAGTGGCAAGGCAGATAGTAACAAGAAATGGCCTGGATATCAAAACAGTTGTTCATAGTTTAAAATGTATTGCCTACCATAGATTCAAAATTCTAAGTCTTTAACTTCGCTAAAAGTATATGTCATTCTTCCAGATTTCAGGAAGAACTAAAAATATGTATCCTACCTGTTACAATCTAATTTGCAAAGTGTAGCAATTTGCTCAGAGTTATTCTTCCAAGATATTTTACATTGAGCATAATTGGTCAGATGGATTGAAATGCCTAGAGAAAAATAGAAACTATGTTTCAGGCTACCAAAGAGTAGTCAAAAGCAGTTCTTCAGTCTGCACCCAACGTGTTGTTCTTTTTATAAAAAATGAAGAGTCTGATGAAAAACTAAGCAAATAGACTGTAATTACAGTCTTTGAGCAACTCAGTCTTAATCCCATGTTATGTATAAGAGAACTAGGGTATAGGGTAATGGTTCCTAACTTACCCAAGTTTCCATAATTAGCAAGCAAAAGAAGTGAAATTGAAATCCAGTCTGTTTTTGTAGTCTATGCACGTTTTCATAACACTATGCTACCTCGAACAGTAGGTTCTGGACACCACATTTGTAAATAACCTTCTTCCCCAAATCTAGAAATAGCATAAAATATAACAGAGTTTGTGGAGAAGAGTCCCTGGGTGAATACGCAAAGACTAATTTATTGCTCTTATAAACTCAAGACAAAGAAAAAGAATGTACATTCCTACAACTGTAAAATTCACCTTCTCACACCTAGTGGGGTTTTGAAAATGATTACATGCATCCATGTGATAAAATTAACAAATAGCATTGATTGAAAAGAAACACAAAACACAAACACAAAACAGTACATAATATACAATCACATCCATAGAAAGTCTAAATAGAAATATAGTGGGTAATAGTGGCTCCCAACATTCACATCTAACAAAAATCTCAGAATATGACTTAATTTAGAAATAGAGTTTTGCAGGTCAGGTGCGATGGCTCATGCCTGTAATCCCAGCACTTTCGGAGGCCAAGGCGGGCAGATCACAAGGTCAGGAGATTGAGACCATCCTAGCTAATACAGTGAAACCCCTTCTCTACTAAAAATACAAAAAAATTAGCTGGGCATGGTGGCGGGCGCTTGCAGTCCCAGCTACTTGGGATGCTGAGGCAGGAGAATGGCGTGAACCCGGGAGGTGGAGCTCGCAGTGAGCCGAGATCGCACCGCTGCACTCCAGCCTGGGCGACAGAGGGAGACTCCATCTCAAAAAAAGAAAAAAGAAAAAAGCAAATAAAATAAATAGAGTTTTGCAGAAATAATTAAGGTAAGGACCAAAATGAGATCATACTAATTAGTGTGGACACAAAATGCAATGAGAGTGTCTAAAAGAGACAGAAAAGGACACACACACAGAGGAAATGGCCATGTGAAGATGCATGTAGACAGCGATTGGAGTTGTGCTGCCACAAACCAAGGAACACCAGGGCTTTCAGAGGCTGGAGGAGCAGGGAAGGTTTCATCCCTAAAGCCTTCAGAGGGAGGATGGGCCTGCTGACACCTGAATTTCAGACTTCTATTCTGTAGATCTGTGAGAGAATACATTTTTGTTGCTTTAAGCCACAATGTTTGTGGTAATTTGTGATGGCAGCCCTAGAAAACTAATGCAACAGACAAAGCTGATTTCTTGTATTATAATTACAGCTGAATCTAAATGTGAACCGTAAATTTGACAAAAAGTAGCGAGTTAGACGATGCAAATTGATGGCAAGAAAGTGGAAATACATGACTTCTCATACAGTTGATAGGAGGCAAACCAGTTTGGAAAGAAATTTGGAATTATTTAATTAAAATAAATATATGCATACAATACTGCTAGGAAATTCCTCTCCTGAATAGTTACTCTCAGAGAAAATCTGATACCACAGATTTTGTCAAGTATATAAATACATATCTGTATATCACAAATCTGCAATGTGGTTGAGCAAAAATATCTCAAAGACATTAGCCCAAACTAAAACACAAATTATTTGATTACTACTTAATTATAATGCCTAGAAAAATATGTCCATCATATAGCAGTGTTAAGGGATCTTTGGGGTGTTTCTTTTCTGGCCAGAAGCCTCTGTGGCCAGTGGTGCCTTTTCCCGAGTTTTGCTTGGGCCTACTGGGCTCTTTCTGCCCACTTGGCGTGGCAGGCTGTGCTCAGCTCACACTACCAGCCTGGATCCCATGCCTGCCAAGAGAGACTGTGTGGGGAGGTGATGGGTGCGTAAATGAGCATGGGGTCTTGCCACTGCAGTCAGACATGCCAGCTGCTGCAGTGGGGTGGGCAGCTCCATGCTCTGGCATGGGCACCAGCTCTCTGCAAGGCTGTGACTGAAGCAGGCACACTGCCAGCAGCTTCCACAGCTGGCACCAGGGAACACAGTGGCACCCAGAATCTTAGAGATGCCAGGAACCGCAGGGCTCCAAAGAAGGAGTCATAGCCCTAGCTCAGGGAGCTTCCAGGTCTGGGTTCCCTGATAGGCAACAGCTCTTCCTTCCCTCTCTTCTCCAGCAACATGGTGAGCAAGGGGCATGTCTCAGCCCTGTTTGTGTTACAGCTCTTTTAGCCTCACTATTCAGCAGGTCCCAAGTTCTTGTCCTGTTACCAGGAAGAATGAGGTATGCAGGCAAGTGGAGGATGAGCAAGATGAAGAGGAGCTTTATTGAGCCATAGAACAGCTCGCAGGGAACCTACGGGGGTAGATCCTTTCCACAGTCAGGGTGTCCTGATGAGTGTTCAGCTCCTAGCAGAGAGGGTAGCTCCTCTCTGCTAGGCAAGTTGTCCGAACAAGTGTAGTTCCTCTCTGCAGCTGGTCTCCGGACAAGTGTTCAGCTATCAACAGAGAGCATAGGTCCTCTCTGCAGCTGGTCCTCCTATCATCTGTTCAGCTCTGGCTGAACCCAGAGCTCTTATCGGCCTAAGAGGGGAGGAACTGTGCACACTGATTGGTCCATGGGCGGCCATGGGTGGGCCTGGAAAAGGCATCACAAGCTCCTACTCTGGTCCATGGGACTGCTAGCCCAGCCCTCCGGCTTCAGGCCCTCCCTGGCTGATGGTGAGGCCTCACAGGGACTCCTTCTGCTCAGGAGCTTGTCTGTCTCCCGCTGCAGCCCATGGCCCCCAGACTGCTTGTGCCATGAAGTAGCTGTGGGCCAGCTCCAATCTGCCCTCAGCTCTGCCCCCTGACACGCTTGTGGGTGCCCAAAGTCCAGAAGGGACTGAGGTGGTTCATCAGTGCTGCCCTAAGTGTGTGCACCCCTTTCCAGGCTGTGATAGTGCCAGGGCTCAGTCCTACACTGCTTTGAGATATGAGTGGGTGCTGACAGCAGGGAGAGGCCCCAGGTCTGCACCCCAGCCAGCCCTGGCACTCCATGTGCAAGTGCAGCACTGCTCCAGGCCCAGCTCCGCCTCGGGGCCCCTCTCTGTGTGACCCTGCTGCTCCCCCACCAGCGGGCAGCCTGGCCCAGCCCCATTGCAGCAGCCCCCTGGGTGGCAGGCTTTGAGGGGGCTGTCTGCTTCTTCCCTACAGCGGCGGGCATAATGGCAACAGCTGCTCCAGATAGCCCACCACTGCCATCAGCAGGAATTAATTAAGTGCTTGCCAAGGCATAAAAGTCTCTCATTTTCCTATTTCCCCATCAATTTCACAGTAACATAGTGCATAACTCATATGAAATCCTCATTACTTACTAGTAAAAAAAAAGTTCAGCAGGTGATTCTATGTCCTCACCAATGCTTTTGTCTAAATCTGACATACTGGGTTAGAATTAACAACCTCCTTTTTGTGTATCCATTGTGCCTGCTACATGGCATTATCATTCCAAGTATATTTTCATATTGTCTTTATTTTTGTTAAGTGTCATTAACCAAGTTACTCATTGAGGCTTGCAATGATGTTTCATTTCTCTTATTTCCAAGATCATTGCACAATCTCTGACACATAACAGATCCTCAGGACAGATTCATTTTAATATATTAATTAGTTGATTAATTATAGGGTGAAGATTTAAAGATGAAAGGGAATACAACAATTTTCCAAATAAACTCCCTCTATAACTTTTGGTATGTGGAAACACAACACACCAAAAAATGTACAAATTCCAAGAAATATGAAACCTACAAAGACTGAACCAGAAAGAAACAGAAATTCTGAACATATCAGTAATGAATAAAGAGATTGAATCATTAATTTTTAAAAAAATTTCCTATCAAAGAAAAGCACAAGTCCTGACAAATTAAATGTTGAATTTTACCAAACATTTAAAGAACTAATACCAATACTTCTTAAACTCTTCCAAAAAAAATGAAGAGGAGGAAATAGTTACAAACTCATTTTACCAGGCCAGCGTTATCCTGGTACCATTCTATACAAAACCACTACAAGAAAAGAAACTACACATCAATATCACTGATGAACATACATGCAAAAATTTTCAACAAAATACTAGCAAATCAAATTTAACAGCACATTAAAAATATCATTCACCATGATCAAGTAGGCTTTATCCCAGAAATACAACAGTGTGTCAATATATAAATCAATAATGTGATATACTATCTTATAAGGAATAAAAATCACATAATTATCTCAATAGATGTAGAAAAATTATTTGACAAAGCTCAACAACTGTTTATGATGAAAAAAATCTCAAAAAAACGGCTATAGGAGAAATGTACCTCAACACAGTAAGGCTATATATGACAAGCCTATAGTTTACATTATACCCAGTAGTGAAAGTTGGAAGCGTTTCCTCTAAGGTCTGGAATAAGAGAAAGCTGCTCAGTCTAACTAATTCTGTTGAGCATAGTACTGGAAGCCCTAGCAGGAGCAATTAAACAAGAAAAAGAAATAGAAGCCATTCGTATGGGAAAGAAAGAAGTGACATTGACTCTGTTTGCTGATGATATGATGTTATATATAAAAAACCCTAAAAACTTTATCCAAACCTGTTAAAGCTAATAAACAAATTCAGTAAAGTTGCATGTTACAAAGTCAACATACAAATATCTGTAGCATTTCTATACACTAACAATGAACTATCTGAAAACAAAATTAAGAAAATAGTCTTATTTACGATAACATCAAAACCAAAAAAACTTAGGAGTAAATTTAACCAAGAAGGTGAAAGATCTGTCCACTGAAAACTATAAAGCAATGATGAAAAAATTGAAGAAGACACAAATAAATAGAAAGATAATCTATGTTCAAAGATTGGAAAAATTAATATTGTTAAAATGTCTATACTACAGATTAATGCAATTTCTATAAAAATTCCAACGTTATTTTTTCAAAGAAATAGAACAATCCTTTAATTTGTATGAAAGCAGAAAAAAAAGCCCAAATAACCAAAACAATCTTGAGCAAAAAGAACAAAGCTAGAGACAACACACTCTCTGATTTCAAAATATATGACAAATCTATGGCAACTAAAACAGCATGGTGCTGGCATAAATCAAGTATATATGGAATAGGATAGAAAGCCCAGAAATAAAACCAAATATTTATGGTCAATTGATTTTCAACAACTAAGAACACACAATGGGGAAAAGACAGTCTCTCTCTCTCTCTCTCTCTCTCTCTCTCCCTCCCCCTTCCCCTTTCTCTCTTGACAGGGTCTCACTCTTCACCAGGCTTGAGTGTAGTGGTGTGATCATGGCTCATTGCAGCCTCCACCTTCTGGGCTCAGGTGATCCTCTCACCTCAGCTTCCTGAGTAGCTGGAACCACAGGCACATGCCAACTACACCCAGCTAATTTTTGTACTTTTTGTAGAGATGGGGCTTCACCATGTTGCCCAAGCTTGAACTCCTAGGCTCAAGTGATCTGTCCACCTTGGTCTCCCAAAGTTCTGGGATATAGGCATAAGCCATCACACCTGGCCAAGACAATCTCTTAATAAATGATGTTGGAAAAACTGTATATTGACATACAGAAGAATAAAATTGACCATTATCTTACATTATACACAAGATTAAACTCAAAATGGATAAAATACTTAAATTCAAAACCTGAAACTAAAGCTAAGAGAAGAAAACAGAGGGAAAATCTCCACAATATTGATCTCAGCAATGCTTTCTTAGACAGAACTCCAAAAGCACAAGCAACAGAAGGAAAAATAGACAATGGGATTGCATCAAACTAAAAAGCTTCTGCACAACCAAGGAAACAACTAACACAGTGAAGAGGCAACTCACATATTGAAATATATATTTATATATGTATATAAACATATATATATATATATATATGTTTGCAAACCATATATCTAATAAGCAGCTAATACCCAAAATATGTAAGGAGCTCAAAAACAAACAAACCGCTTAAAATGGGCAAGAGATCTAAAAAGATATTTCTCAAAAGAAGAGTTATGAATTATCAACAGATACATGAAAAAACATTCAATATCACTAATCATCAGAGAAATGCAAATTATAAAGTGAGATATCCTGTTGACCCAGTTAAAATGGCTAGTATCAAAAACCAAACAAACAAAATAAATGCTAATAAGGATACAGAGAAAAGGGAGCTCTTATACACTGTTGGTGGGAGTGTAAATTAGTAAAGCAATTATGAAAAACAGTACAGAGGTTCCTCAAAAAAATAAAACTAGAACCACCATATGATCCAGCAATCTCATTTCTTGGCATATACCCAAAGGAAATGAGAACTATACGTCTGCACCCCTATGTTTATTGCAGTGCCAGTCACAAAAGCCAAGATATGGAATCAAACTAGACATCCATCTACAGACGAATGGTTAAAGAAAATGCAGCATATATAAGTGCATATATATATATATATGTATATATATATGTATGTATATATATAAACACACACACACACACATACCTACACACACATACAGTGGAATACTACTCAGATATAAAACAGAATCAAATCCTGTTATTTGCAACAGCATGAATGAACCTGAAAGACATGTTAAGTGATATAAGCTGGGCACAGAAAATTAAATGCTCTATGATTTCTCATATCTGGAGCCCAAAAAAGTTGATTTTATAGAGGCAGGGAGTAGAAACTGGTTACCAGAACCTGGGAAAGTCAAGGAGAGGAGGAGCACTGGGAGAGGCTGGTCAATGGGTACAAAGTTACACTTAGAAAGAATAAGTTTTGGTGTTCTGTTAAGCAGTAGGATGATTATGACAATGTAGTGTATATTTCAAGATAGCTAGAAGAGAAGATTATGAATGTTGTCATCACAAATAAATAATAACCGTTTAAAGTAATGGATGTAGTAATTACCCAAAATTGATTATTATACTATGCATACATGCCTTGAAACATCATATTGTACCTCATTATTATGTACAATTATTATGTGTCAATTATCTATTTAAATACAAATAGAATAAAATACCTAGGAATCCAACTTACAAGGGATGTGAAGGACCTCTTCAAGGAGAACTACAGACCACTTCTCAACGAAATAAAAGAGAACACAAACAAATGGAAGAACATTCCATGCTCATGGATAGGAGGAATCAATATCGTGAAATATTGTGAAATGGCTATAGGTAATTGATAGATTCAATGACATCTCCATCAAGCTACCAATGACTTTCTTCACAGAATTAGAAAAAAACTACTCTAAAGTTCATATGGAACCAAAAAAGAGCCCACATAGCCAAGACAATCTTAAGCAAAAAGAACAAAGCTGGAGGTATCATGCTACCTGACTTCAAACTATACTACAAGGCTACAGTAACCAAAACAGCACGGTACTGGTACCAAAACAGCATGGTACTGGTACCAAAACAGATATATAGACCAATGGAACAGAACAAAGACCTCAGAAATAACACCACACATGTACAACCATCTGATCTTTGACAAACCTGACAAAAACAAGAAATGGGGAAAGGATTCCCTGTTTAATAAATGGTGCTGGAAAAACTGGCTAGCCATATGCAGAAAGCTGAAACTGGATGCCTTCCTTACACCGTATACAAAAATTAACTCAAGATGGATTAAAGACTGAAATGTAAAACCTAAAACCTTAAAAACCCTAGGAGAAAACCTAGGCAATACCACTCAGGACATAGGTATGGGCAAAGACTTCATGACTAAAACACCAAAAGCAATGGGAACAAAAGCCAAAATTGACAAATCGTATCTAATTAAAATAAAGAGCTTCTGCACAGCAAAAGAAACTATCATGAGAGTGAATAGGCAACCTACAGAATGGGAGAAAATTTTTGCAATCTACTCATCTGACAAAGGGCTAATATCCAGAATCTACAAACAACTTAAACAAATTTACGAGAAAAAAGCAAACAATCCTGTCAAAAAGTGGGCAAAGGATATGAACAGATACTTCTCAAAAGAAGACATTTATGCAGCCAACAGACACATGAAAAAATGCTCATCATTACTGGCCATCAGAGAAATGCAAACGAAAACCACAATAAGATACCATCTCACACCAGTTAGGATGGTGATCATTAAAAAGTCAGGAAACAACAGATGCTGGAGAGGATGTGGAGAGATGGGAACGCTTTTACACTGTTGATGGGAGTTCAACCATTGTAGAAGACAATGTGGCAATTCCTCAGGGATCTAGAACTAGAAATACCATTTGACCCAGGAATCCCATTACTGGGTATATACCCAAAGGATTATACATCATTCTACTATAAAGACACATACACACATATGTTTATTGCACTATTTACAATAGCAAAGACTTGGGACCAGCCCAAATGCCCATCAATGATAGACAGGATTAAGAAAATATGTTACATATACACCATGAAATATTATGCAGCCTTAAAAAAGGATGAGTTCATGTCCTTTGCAGGGACATGGATGAAGCTGGAAACCATCATTCTCAGCAAACTATCACAAGGAAAGAAAACCAAACACTGCATGTTCTCACTCATAGGTGGGAATTGAACAATGAGAACACATGGACACAGGGCGGGGAACATCACACACTGGGGCCTGTCAGGGGGTGAGGGTCTTGGGGAGGGACAGCATTAGGAGAAATACCTAATGTAAATGATTAGTTGATGGGTGCAGCAAGCCAAGATGGCACATGTATACATATGTAACAAACCTGCATGATGTGCACGTGTTACCATAGAACGTAAAGAATAATTTTTAAAGAAATGAATATTAAATAATTTTTAAAAGGCTGGGAAGGGAAGAGAGAAGAGAGAATGAAGAGGAATTGGTTAATGGACAAAAATATAGTTTGACAGAAGGAATAAGCTCTAATATTCTATAGTACAACAGGAAAATCCAGCCTTCCATAGTGTTACATGTTTCTGTTCCTTCAGGGGATATAATTCCTTTAATATAATTCTGCTCAAAGATTTCATTCTGACACTACATTGATATAATTTGTAATGTGCTATATTACAGAGAAACAGTTGATTTCAAGAAAAAATATATCATTTTATTTTATATTACAAATTTGTATATATAATGTATTACATATATACATAATGTGTGTATTTATATTACAAATATGTATACATGTAAGTATATATGTATATATATTTTTGTATATATATACAAAGCTTAAAATATATATACATACATCCATGTATATATGTAATATAAAATAAAATGATATACATGTCATTTATTCAGAGAAACAACGTATTATTATGTATTCAGAGAAATGATATATATATATCATTTATTCAGAGAAATAGTTAATTTCAACAAAAATATATCATTTTATTTTATATTACAAATATATACATACATATATATGTATATTATGTATTTTATATATACATACATGTATTTTATTACAAATATATATACATACATGTATGTATATACGTATATATGTAATGTATGTATCTATGTATGTGTATATATTTGTAAAATAAGATAAAATGATATATATATCTGTGAAGATGTATATGTGTGTGTATATACACACGCACATACATACACATGTATGTATATATATCTTCAACTCCACACATATATTTTGGATTGAACTCTGCATTTTCTAAAACCAGATTTATCTTACTAGTTTATTCTGCCCCAAAAGTTATTATGAAAAGGAATTTTTATTTTCTAATCATAGCTCAATACTGCAAATTGCATCATTCAAAACAGGAGACATTTGTCACAGGGAGGCAAGCCTGGGATTAAATAATGCCCAGCAAATACTTGTCCTAATTTTGGAAGCTTGAAAGGAGGAAAAAGACAGCACCATTTCAAGATCCTATTGATTTTAAAAATATACTTTTCCTAGTAAATGTGTATTATAGTGAACGCTTTTATTTAAAAAATGAATACATTCCAGTGATTTTCATTACAGAAATTCATTTTAACATTGAAAAATCCATATTTTACAGCTAAATATTTTATAATGTAAACATAAACTATAGTGTTACATTTAATATGTATTGGATTATTAAATTAACACATTTTCACCCAACGTAGATTTTCAGTAAACACTGCATCTCTTTCTGATTTGATTCTGTCTCCCGGGAAGTCATTTTTTAGGAAGTGTGTGTTTGAATGCCACAGATTCAGATGCTATGCTGAATTTTTACATGTCCATGGATCTTAAGAAGACAATTATAAACAAGAGTTAATTTGATTTTTACTAAATTAATGTGCAGGGAACTCAAGCAATTTTCTCCTAGGTTGACTCTGAGATATCAAAGCAAAGGAGAAAATTGGGTAATGATTGATTTAGTTAAGCAATTGAATGGAACTTCCAATAACTTTGGATATTGTATTCAATCCAGGAAGGCATGCTTCTGGGTACTTACGACTTGCCCCATAATTGCAATCCAAACATATGCATAAATATAAAAGAACATAGAAGGAAAACAATTTCTGCCTTAAGATAAAGTCCCCTTACCTATTATAGTACTCTTTTTTTTATTTTATAGACTTTGAACATAGTCAATGTTTACAATCAATTACACCTATATATGTGAACATTAACAAAAGCTTAAAGAGAAATCAACATCTGCCTTAGAAGTAATTTTCTTTGTTGTTATTGATGTCATACTGATCACTGACTTGTTGCAGACTTTGGACATAATTTTTTAATCAAAATATAACAAATGCTATCTATATATTTATTTATTCAATTATTATATGCTTTTCAAGTACCTACAACATTTCAGATTCCTGGCAATGATCTAGGAGTGAAGATAAACTATTTAAGAACATACATTACCAGACACTTGGATCTTTTCAATTAGTGAAATAAAGACAAGTATACAGACAATCACAAACTATGAGGCAGAATGAAAACTATGATAGAAATAAACAGGATATCCTCAGAAGGCCCATCAAAGGGAAACCTAATACAATCCTGATTGTTAGGAAGCCTTTATTCCTTCAACTTTTCTCTGATTTTCTAGGATTCTTTCTTATTAAATTATATATATATAATTATATATTAAAATATATTTATATATTATATAGTGTGTATATGTTTTATGCGCTATAAATATATATGATATTTAGTGTGTATATATAATGTGTGTATGCGTATATAAATATATATATATAGTCAGTGTGTGTGTGTTTAGCATAGGAATAGTCATGTTGTAAATGCCCAAATATATACCAGGTCCCATAAGGTGTTTCTGACTTCTCAGAACTATCCAATGGCTCATGCTCCATTCCTAATCTCTGCTCAACTCTCCACATTGCTTTGTCCAGATCCATAAAGATAAATGTGGATCATTGCACTCTCTAGGCGCAGACATTCCTGGGGTTTAACTAGTAGTCTGGACTGTGTAAACATGGCTATTGATAGGTTAGTGAAATTTGAGAGAAATCACCAGTTTTTGTTTTTCATAAACAATGTGCATTTTGAGAGAACTTGTCACCGTCAGTTCATAGGAAGCCACTGACTTCAAATTAGAGGAACATTCCTGAATTTTGAGGAAGCATTTACAAAACTCATTTTTTGATTTTGAAATGAGGTAAGTTAAATACATATTACAGTGAATGTTTTAAAATGCAAATAATATGGTTCCATAATTGGCCAGCTGAATTTGAACTTTAGGAACCAATCCCAGAAATCTGCTTTTTACTATAAACTGCCTCAGGTGATTCTCATTCACTGTTATGACTGAGAACCACTGAATAATTGCTGATGTTATCTGCAGGAGTAAATACTATTAAGGAATGGTTGGAAGGGTTTTCTTAATATATGACTCTCTATTAGTGGACCAGGATGCATTTTCATAATTAATCATCCTAGAAATACATCATTAGGATATACTAATTTTTAAAAAACGCAACCTCCTAAAATACATTATTGATGGTTATAAGATGAGGTCAATGATAAGTTTCTGTGAAATTGAAGGAATCTTAAATATCCCTCCTTGTCTCTAACTGCAATCGTTAAGATATTTGCTGCTTCCTTTCCTAATTCTCTTTGATATATTCATGCTTTTCTTCAACATGAATATTAAAGCAATGTTAAAATCAAATTATTTTGTCTGAAGACTTATTAATGTAAGTAATTTTAAATGATAAATTTTCACAGGGGAACTCCAAATGTAAGGGTTTTCTTTTCTTTTTTTTTTTTCTTTTTTTTTTTTGAGACAGAGTCTCGCACTGTCGCCCAAGCTGGAGTGCAGTGGCGCGATTTCGGCTCTCTGGAAGCTCCACCTTCCGGGTTCACGCCATTCTCCTGCCTCAGCCTCCCGAGTAGCTGGGACTACAGGCGCCCGCCACCATGCCTGGCTAATTTTTTTGTATTTTTAGTAGAGACGGGGTTTCACCGTGTTATCCATGATGTCGATCTCCTGACCTCGTGATCCGCCCGCCTCGGCCTCCCAAAGTGCTGGGATTACAGGCGTGAGCCACTGCGCCCGGCCTAAGGGTTTTCATATGAAGTAAAATGTCTTTCCTATAAACTGGCAAACTATTTTTTCACTTTTATCTCTTTCTATTTGAACTCAGATGCAGTTTGAAGAGGATGAGGTCAGAGAGACTTTTAAAGAAAATGTATCCCCAAACATTGGCTTTTGTGGCTCCCTCCATCGTGAGTGACCTGTGGATCATGCACAGGGTGGTGACTAACTTCTGCAACTCTAAGATTTCATTTAAGCAACCTTTTCTTCCCAGTTTCCAATATCTAGAATCTGATGTTCTATCTAGGAATGGTATGCCTGCATTATATTTTGCAACATTCTGTGGCTCTATGTTTTGAAATAAAAAGCTTTTAAAAGTCAATTGTATTTCTATACACTGGAAATGCAAAAATGAAATGTAACCAAAGGAAAAGCACTAAAACAATGATACATGGAACAATATCAAAAAAGAATAATAATATCAGCACTTAGTGGTATAAATTTTCCTCTCAGTAATCCTTTTGCTTTGTCCTCTGAATTCTGGTGTATTATATTTTCATTTTAATTCAGTTCAATGTATTTTTTATTTCATTTGAATTTTGTTTGTATGACCATGTCTTATTTATAAATGATTTGGATTGTTTCCATGTGTTTGGAGATTTTCTTATCTTTCTATTCTTGCTTTATAGTCTGAATGAATCACAGCTAGAGAACATCTTCCATATAATTTGAATTATTTTACATTTTTTTAGTTTGTTTTCAAAGCTGTATACTTTTGATGGCTTCTGGCAAATGTCATAAAATTTTAATTATTTTTTACTTTTATTTTAAGTTCGGGGTACATGTGCAGGTTTGTTACATAGGTAAACTTGTGTCAAGGGGGTTTGTGGTATAGATTATTTCATCACACAGGTATTAATCCTAGTACCCATTCGTTATTTTTCCTGATCCCCTCACTCTTCCTACCTTTCATCCTCCCATAGGCCCCAATGTCTGTTGTTCCTCTTTATGTGTCCACTTGTTCTCATCATTTAGTTTCCACTTAGAGAACATGTGGTATTTGGTTTTCTGTAACTGTATTTGCCAAGGATAATGGCCTCCAGCTCCATCCATGTCCCTGCAAAGGACATGATCTCTTACATTTTTATGGTTACATAGTATTCCATGGTGTATATGTACCACGTTTCTTTATCTAGTCTATCATTAATGGACATTTAGGTTGTTGTGTTATGTTTCAGGAGATAACCTATCTTGATAAAGGTTCTGTGGGTGTTTGAAAAGGATGTGCATTCTCATGTCATTGATGGAGTGTCCTACAAATGTCAATTAGGTCATGTTGGTTGTTAGTGTTGTTGAATTCTTCTATATACTTAATGAACTATTTCTATTAATTGTGTAAAGAGGCATGTTGAAGTATCTAATTATAATTGTACATTTGTCTATTTGTTCTTTCAGTCTTATCAGTTTTCATTTCACATAATTTGTAACTCGTTTGGTACATACATATTTAGAATTGCTATAGCTTGTCCCTTTTATCATTGTGTTATATCTTACTCTGTCCCTGGTAATTTTCTTTGCTCTGAATATACCTGATATTAGCACAGTTACTCTAGCATCTTTTTGATTAATGTCTGCATGGTTCATCTTATTTCATCTTTTTATTTTCACACACTTGTGTCATTATATTTGAATTGAGTTTCTTATAGATAGCATGTAAAAGGTCAATTTTTTCTACTTTGCCAATCTCTGTCTTGAAATTGGTGACTTTAAACCATTTATATCTAAAGTAATATTGATATGTTAGGATTAAGTCACCTATTTTATTTTTGATTTTGGTTTCTTCCCTCATTTTTAATTTGTTCTATTTTCCCTACTATCCTGTGGGTTACTGTAATATTTTTTTAGAATTTTATTTTGATCTATCTATAGTTTTTGGTGTATCTCTTTCTACAGGTTTCTTAGTGGTCATTCTAGGTATTACATTATGTAACCAATTTACCAGTTCAAGTATAGTATAGAAATCTTACTCTTTCAGTCTCTTTATCCTCCCATACTTTAAATACAAAATTGTCTTAACTATTTATATACATTGGGTACAACAATAAACAATGCAATAAGGTTTGCTTCAACTTTCAAATTCAATTTGGAAAACTCAGGAGAAATAAAGGCTATTGTATTTATACATACTTTTCTTTTTATTGTTTTTTCTTTTGGTGTTCTAGGATTCTTACATTTTTAATGTTTATTGTTTTGTCTTCAAGTTTACTGATTGTTCCCTCTGTCCTCCCAAGTATGCTTTTAATTCCATTCGTTGAGGTGTCCTTCTTGCTTGCTTTTCTGTATTTCTTCTTCCTTTTTCCTTCCTTCCTTTCTTCCTTCCTTCCTTCCTTTCTTCTTTCCTTCCTTCCTTCCTTCCTTCCTTCCTTCCTTCCTTCCTTCCTTCCCTCCTTCCTCCTTCCTCCCTCCCTCCCTCCCTGCCTCTTTTCCTCCCTCCTTACCTCCCTTCCTTCTGTCTCTCTCTCTTTTTCTTTCTTTCTGTTATGGTTTCAGTTCTATAATAAAACCTCCATTTCCATTTGTTTCTTTTTTATGTCTTCTATTTATTTGCTGAGACTTTTTATTTTGTATTTTCTTCAAACATGCTTGTAATTTCTCATTGAAGAATTTTATGATATTTTAGTGTCTGTTTTATCTTAGAATTGGCATCTATTCACTATTTTTTCATTCTAGCTGAGATTTTTCTGGTTTGTATGGTGAGAGTTTCTGTTTTTGTTTTTTAAATTAATCCTAGATATTTCAATGTAATGAGACTCTGGATACTATTTAAATTTTTGTTTTAGTGGGCTTCATCTGGCACTGTGCCATCTGCAAAATGGAAGTAGAAATTAGATTCCCTTCTTGGCCTCTGTTGATTCAATAGAGAAGGCCCAGCGGGGTGCTTCATTACTGCTGGGCAGAGGTGAAGGTCCAATCTCCTTACTAGGTCTCTGCTGGCTGGGAGGGAAAAGGTCATCTTCTTATTACTCCCTATATGACCTCCACTGACGCTGTGGTGAGGGGGTACTCTTTACTGCCGGAAGGTTCTGACAAACTGGCTTCCAACTCAACCTTCTTTGATATCACCTTGGCAGTGAGGAGAAATTTACCTCACTCGATGGAGTAGAATTACCGGCTCTTCACGTGGTCTCTAATGACACAAATGGGAAGAGGGTTATTACTACCGGAAAGGTTAGAAATCTGGACTCCTTACTTTATTTTGTGGGAAGATAGGCCATCATTTATTTGTGGCCTTTTGTGGATGGAGAGCAGTTATTGTCTTAAAGTTTTCTATCTTTCCAGGCTTCTCCTTTTCTTGTCCTCTGGTTAAAGATAGTGGGCTTTTTTTTTTTTTGGCTGGGGGGCATGGGGGGCTATTTATGTCTGCATCACTTGGTGTTTCTGGGCTGCCGGTTTTTCCAACACCCAATTGGACTTATATCAGGCAAATTAAAAGAAATAAAAAATGCAAAAAGGGAAATTATCATGCCATGTATTGGGTCTTGAAGTTTCTACCTAATTTGCTGCTTCTATCTTTCAGTTTCTTCTTCTTTTTTTAATGTTTGCATTATATAATATCTAAAGTTTTTAGTTGTGCATAGTAGCATGAATAGGGGAAAGTGTATCTATTCCATTTTACCCCAGAACTGGGAGTCTACAATTTCTTTTCACACTATTGACTGTCATATTCAGTGATTATGCTAACTTCATTTATTAATTTGACTTTCTGTACATTCTCTTGAATTATTTATATACACATACTGTGACATTTGTTAATAATGAATATTTGATTCCTTCCTCTCCATTTCTTATACCGTTGTGTTTTTTTCTTGTCTCATTACACTGCCTAAGCCTCCAGAATAATGTTGAATTATGGTGGCAATATCGAGTATTATTTGTTTCTTAGTTTCAAGGTGAAAGTCTTTAATATTTCAACAGTGAGCATAATGTTTATTTTAGAATGATTTTTGCGGATACTCTTTATCAGATTAAGGATTCCCTAGCATAAGGTTACTTGCAATTAGTAGTTTACAAATTTGATATCTTTTTTAATAAATTGGTATTAAATTTTGCAATAATTTACTACATCTATCAATTTGTAAACATAGTTAATTACACGGATTGATTTTTGAATTTTCAGCTGGTCTTACAAATCTGGAGTAAGACATGTGGTTCACATTGTATTATCTTTTTATGTATCAATAGATACAATTTGCTAATTATTTAAATGATCATTACATTTATGTTCATAGGTGAGATTAATTTATAATTAATTTAATATTATGACATCATGGTCAGATTTTGAAATTTAAAACATGCTGGTGACAAAAAGAAATAAAAAGTATTCTCTACTCACAGGAAGAGTTTGTACAACATTGGTGCTATGTTTTTCTTGTATGTTTAAAGAATTCGCTAATGTGAGTTTTCTTTGTGGGAAGGAATTTAAGAATAGATTTAATATATTTTTAATAAATCCCAGCCTATTATAGATTTTCCAAGTCTGCTGCAGAGTGCCTTGAATAGTCATATTTTAAAGAAGTTTTTCCATGTTTTTCAAATTATTAAATTTATTGATATAATTCATTTGGTCAGTGCAATATGAGAAGATTCAAGAGCCAGGGTGAGATTCACCATGTGGCTGTTTTCCTACCCAAGCAGTAATGAAATTACATGTTGAGGTAAATCCTTCATCAGCATGAATCTGTTGGTGACTACAACAAGCAGAGATCAATGACTGACATGCATCCCATATTATTATTGTTGCATGAATATAAAATAAATATTTGTTCTGTTAAGTGAATAATATTTTAGGGATCGTTATTTCATTATAAGCTGACCCACACTGTCAAAATTAGTATTTTTTTAAAAAAAATCTGAGCTTCATATTTTATTTGAACAGGAACATTGTATATTGGATTTTAGAGGTAAATGTATCAATCATTAGATGTGTTGCTATAAATTTTTAAAATTTGTTTAGTTCAACCATTGTGGAAGATAATGTGGTGATTCCTCAAAGACCTAGAACCAGAAATACCATTTGACCCAGCAATCCCATTACTGGGTATATACCCCCCAAAATACAAATCATTCTATTATGAAGATACATGCACACATATGTTCATTGCAGCACTATTCACAATAGCAAAGACATGGAATCAACCCAAATGCCAATCAATGATAGACTGGACAAAGAAAATGTGTTGTATATAGACTATGGAATACTATGCAGCCATAAAAAGGAACGAGATCGTGTCCTTTGCAGGGCCATGGATGGAGCCAGAAACCATTATCCTCAGCTAACTAAGTCAGGAACAGAAAACCAAACACCACATGTTCCCACTTATAAGTGGGAGCTGAACAGTGAGAACACATGGACACAGGGAGGAGAAAACCACACACTGGGTCCTGTTGGGGGGTGAGGGGAAAGGGGAAGGAGTGCATTAGGACAAATATCTAATGCCTGCGGGGCTTAAAACCTAGATGATGGGTTGACAGGTGCAACAAAACACCATGGCACATGTATACCTGTGTAACAAACCTGCACGTTCTGCACATATATCAAATAACTTATAAAATAAAATACAAGTTTGATGAATTCTTGCATCTTTAACATCTCTGAAAGTGTTTCTATGTCTCAATGAAAATTTTACAAGTTATTTTACTAAGTATGAAATAAGAAAACCTCTCTAAAATATTTCTTTTGTTGTCAATGCCACTTTGATGAGAAAAGATATAGAAGCCTCCTGCATTTATTTAACACATTTTTGTCCCATTTTATTTGTTTTATTTTAGGTATTTAAGTTAGTTTGGGGAGTATAAAGATAATAAAGATAAAACTCAGTCATTAATAAATTTACCAAACCTCTTTGGCTTCTGTCTTTGTCACACAGATTTGTTGCTATGATTGCTTTAAAATCCAAAGACTAAAAAAGCTGTAAGAATGAAAATACTTCATGTTCATTTGTATTTTTTATTTTATTTTTGTTCAGTTTGTTGTAAACTTGAATGTCAATTTAATTTTTATCTTTAATTATAAAGATTTGGTAAACAGTAAACAGGCCTATGAATTTGTCTTAATACAACTTAAGGATACAACTAATGTCAAGGGGTTTTTTGATGATGATGATGACAGTAACATAAAATAAACTTTCCAATAATTGACAAACGTGAAAATGTCATGAACTCATTTATATACACTTTCAAGTATCCTGCACAAACTGGGAGATCAAACTGTTGTTGCAATATGGTAAGTCAGCCAGTGTAGAACTTAACCTTCTATACCCTATATCATTGAAAAAATCATCTTTAATGAATAAATTATTTTTGAACTGTGTTATGAGGCAGGTACCATAGTAGACACATTCATGTCTGTTTTCATTTTTCATCTTCACATCAGCACTGAGAGGTACACATCATTTTATGCATGCTACATATGAAGAAATTCAGGCTTCAAGGCATAAATTTTCAGGTTTACATGAATTGTAATTCAAAGAGGGACATTTGAACCCACAATATTAGGCAACTGCTTTCTCTACTACATGTGATAAGGTGATGAAACTAATATATTCCATTAGCTTGTTGTTATGTAGTCATAAATTGAATCCATTCTAATACATCTAATTGATATTCTCTTAAATATGTACAGAAAGAAATACCTGTAAATTGACTGCAGATATCTACAGGTGCTCCTCAACTTATGATGGGCTTATGTCTGAATAAACCCACCGAAAGTTGAAAATACTGTAAGTCAAGAATGTATTTAATAAACCTAGCCTACTGAACATGATAGCTTAGCCTAGCCTCCCTCAAACATGCCCAGAACATTGACACTGGTCTACAGTTAGACAAAATCATCTAACACGAAGCGTATTTTATAATAATAAAGTGTTGAATGTAATTTATGGAATGCTGTGCTGAAAGTGAAAAACAAAATGGTTATATGAATAATCAAAGTGTGATTTGTACACCATCTTAAAGACAAAAATTATAAGGTGAATCATCATAACTGAGGGACCATCTGTAATTGTAATAAGTTAAAATTGAAGAAAAAACAAATAAAGCAAGGTAGAGAAGGCAGTGAAGTCTTAGAAAAAGCAGTTTGTACCAGTGCTAAATGACAAACTAAATGGAAACAGTGGATGGAATATAATTTGATGAGATGGATAAGAGGAAAAAGACAATCTGATAGAAAAATCAGATTTGATTAAATAAAAAAGTAAACAGATTATAGTGTACAGTTGAATGATAAAGTCAGTAATAGGGCTATTTTGACCTAATGAAATAAATTTAAAAACTAGACAACCACCTTCTAACTCATTATTCAAAAAGTTATTATTTTAACCTCAGATTTTCTACTTTCAAAAATTCACATCAATGCCTCATGTCTCCTGCTTTTTCCAAGTAAGTCCATTTCTGACTCAGAGCTTCTGCATGGCTGGCTTCACCTCTTTGTTCCGAAGTGTGTAGATGAGGGGGTTTACCATTGGGGTAATAACATTGTGGAGTACAGACACCATCTTGTCCACAGAAAATGTAGAGAAAGGACCAGCGTAGATGAAAATACAGGGTCCAAAAAAGAGTGTTAACGCCATGAGGTGAGAGGCACACGTGGAGAGTGCCTTTCGCCTTCCTTCCTTGGAGCGAATCTTGACTAGGATAGTGGTGTAGGAGGAAATCAGCACCACAAAGGAGATGGTGGAGATCAACCCACTGTTAGATACCATGAGCAATTCAATGACAAAAATGTCAGCACAAGCAAGTCTGATGACGGGGAACATCACAAAAAAAGTTGTCCACCTGATTTGGCCCACAAAAGGGTAGATGGATAGTGAGAATGGTCTGGACAGTGGAGTGCACAAATCCTCCCATCCAGGAGGCAGCAACCAACACACAGCATAACCCCCGACTCATGACAGTGGTTTAGTGCAGGGGCGACAGATTGCAACATAGCGATCGTAGGCCATCACTGTGAGCAGGAACATCTCAGCTGCCCCTAAAAAATGCAGGAAGAGGAGTTGCACAATGCATTGGTCATAGGAAGTGAGTTTTTCATGATTAAGGAAGTCAGCCAGAAGCTTAGGGGTCGTTACTGTTGAATAACATAGGTCCAGAAATGAGACGTTGCCAAGAAGGAAATACACGGGTGATGAATTCAGGTATTTATCAGATGCCACTGTGAGCATGATGAGGACATTGCCAACCCAAGTGGACACATAGAAGAAAAGAAATAGTACAAATAGCCCCGCTTCAATAGATGATGTCCGTGAGAAGCCTGACAAGAAAAATTCTCTCACCACTTCTGTTTGGTTTTTATCCATTTGACCCGGCTCTACCTAGATCAAAGAGATTAAACAATAGGGCAATAGTGACATTTAAAATGAATGAGGTAATTCACATCAAATACAAGACTCTGCTCATTTCAAAAAAGATATTTTTCATCCTTTAAGATACATCCTGATTAATTAGAAAGAAGAAGAAATTATTTTCTCCTTACCTAATATAAATGTATATTATTTCACCAGCTGCCAGCTCAAGACACTGATGACGTGGCCAAGGTTGATTAAAACATGAAGTTACCTGGCTCCAAGCCACTCACTTCCACATGATGCATTTCTCTCTTCCATCATTCAACACATTACTTCTCCCTCCTTTTCCACATTCAGTCTCAAGAAATGTTATATTTTTCTGAAATATTATTTTTTTAATAAAAATATTTGGGGAAAAAATAAAATCAAAGGTAGAATTTCAGATTCCAGTAAATGGACATTAGATCTGTAGAGCTTTTATTTGAGAAAAGGGAATCCCTCTACCCTTTGCCATCAAGAAAACTCTTGTAGGACTCTAACCTGTGCAAATAGCTACAGGAAAGATCATATTCCACTTGGGATTATTGATAGTTCAATGACCTCTTAGTATATTTTCTTTGATATGCCTCTGCAGCTTACCATATTCTATAATACACTTATTTCCAGTTTATTATTGTAAATGATATATTTCTTATCTTAAATCATACCTGTGGGCATATTGGTACACATTATGCTTATAATGATCTAAATATAATTATAAAATGGTTATTCATGCATTGAAATGACTCTCCTTTGACTAGTCTATCAAATCAAATAAAAATCAACTATTTCTCTGAGATAAAAATAGCAATTTGTATGTTGTGTATATTTTATCCATTCACATGAGCAATAGCTGGAACATGGTACTGTATGAGTTGAAACGGGTGATGGTCCATGGAGAACTGCGGGGAGGGGTGTTTTTGGTGTTTTGTGATAGCTGTTATTCACTCAGATTCTATAGCTTAGTTGTGCCATACACAGAGCAACATTTTGAAGACTTAAGACATAATAATTAGCAATTTAAAGTTTAAATATTGAATTTTCTTCACCTTATTTTAGTTTATGCCACTGTTAAATCTATAAATGGTATACTTTCATTTAGGCAAGTCAACGACAATAAAAATATTAAAAATAAAATTAATTTTAAACTAAATAAAGGTTAGCTTAAAAATAATAAAATTTACATATTCCTTATTTAAGGCAATTATGTAAATATAAAGATTACATCAATTACATGCTAACAGTTAAAAATATCAAGACACTATGAGGTAAAACTCCCAAATTTAAATATTATTTTGTTAAACTGATGTTTAAAAAATATTTATTAACTTTAGAAACTGGTAACATAATAAAAGAAAAAACAGGACACAAAACTATACTTAAAATATGATACAATCTATATACACAGAAAAGTTAAATTATATAAGACACTAGACTACATGTAAAGGCAATAAAATATTTATAAAAATTCACCTTAACAATTGAGACTTTCTTCTTACCTACTGAGAGTTCCTATGCATATCTGTAGGGTTTATGACATTTTATTCTTATATACAAAAATCCAAAAAATGGATTTTTTCTCTTTCTGCAACTTAATTATTACTTAACCTTTTACTTAATTTTCAGGTAATAATTTCTCTTAATTATAATCCATTTAATTTGTTTTGAGAGTAAAAGTTGTCTAGATATAACATCAAATAATCTCAGTTTCAGAATCATGAAAAACATGAAGAAAATAATTATCTTCCCAATTCCCAGAAGCAAAGATTGTTAATTTTGCTAACCATATACTCTTAAAACCTTTGAAAAATGCATTGTTTGATTTACACAATATAACATTGCATAGACAATATTATATTGAAAAAGAGCACAATTTGCATTGAATACTAATTCTGCAGGTGGGTCCTTATGACAGGAGCATGAAGAAAGGCTGTCAGTATAATAGATTTTAAGTCAAATTACATACCTTCTTGTCTGTAAATTCTTAGGTCCTGCAGTGATGGACTTCTGGCACATTAACAGTATACAGCCATCCTAGATATTATTGACCAAGAAAATTAATGAAATAAGATGAAAACCCCTGGTTACACTGGCCACCATTAGGAAATTTTGATCTTTAGGGATTTCAAGATTCAGCTACTCAGTCAAATCACAAAGGAAATCATTAAAAATTTTTAATCAACCCTTTGTCAGAAATTATGAGACATAAAAATATATGTGTTGAGTGATAGTGGGATGTGAGGGTAGAAAGCAATTAATAGAAGGGGAAAAGAAGATATGAGAGTTGTAATAATGTCAGCTGGATTTTATAGAGACGTAAGGGGGGGGGGGGTCCCCTGGCCCACACAGCTGAGGTTAGTGGAAAGGATGATGAGACATTAAGGAAATTTTGGCTTCAGGGGCCTTGCATTTCTTCTACCAGTACACCTGTGCTTGTACTGCTTTATCTGGAGTACCTTTTCTAATCAGAATTATTGACTTTAGATTTAATTTAATTTTGTTTAATATTACAAAAATGTCTTAAGTAAATATAAAAGTTTCCACTTTCTTCTACTTCTGCCTCTATACCACTGAGAGGGGAAGAGAGAGAGGGAAGAGAAAGAGTGAGAAAGGCTTTCCTCTATACAGTAATATATTCTGGATGTGATTTCATGTGCTATATTCAGCTCTAATTATTATTATTAATTTTTTTTCGATGGAGTCTTTCTCTGTCCCCAGGCTGGAGTGCAGTGGCCCCATCTTGGCTCACTGCAACCTCCACCTCCCGGGTTCAAGCAATTCTCCTGCCTCAGCCTCCTGAGTAGCTGGGATTACAGGCCCATGCCACCACTCCCGGCTATAGTTCTAATTAGTTTTTAACTGATATATGATAATAAAACCATCAAATATGGTATGTTATAATAAAATATTCTATCAATGGACATGTAGATTATCTACTATTTTATCATTATAATAAAAAATTCTACAGTAAACAATTTGTTCATATTTCTTCAGACTGCTATTCAGTATATGTAAGAGACAGAGGCTGAAAGTAAAATTTCTGAGACAAATGTGGACAGCTATTTCTCCCCCAAAATACTGTGGTAATGTATACTTCCATGAGCCATGTATGTGATGCTATTTTCATATTCTTTCCTACACTAGATAACATCATTCTTCAATTTTAATTATAATTTTTCACATATGAAGTGTAATAATGATAGTACATTTTAGTTTGCATTTGCCTCAGCAGCACTGTGAATGAACATCTTTTCAGATTTTTATTAGTCACACATCTTTTAATTCTAAAAATTGCATGTTCGTTTGTCACTTTAATTTCTGAATGTTTATCATATTTTCTTTATTAATGTATGAAAATTCTCTAGATTTCAAGAATATTAAACAATGCAAGTGTTTGAAACATTTACTGCAAACCTAAATTTACAGCTGATTGAATTTTTGCTTATGTAAACTTCCAACCAGATGGAGACAGAATTTTAACAATGCCTCAGATGACTTCCTCACTCCTCCCAACAAAACGCCTAAAGCTAACCTCTTTTATAACCTCTATCGCCTTTGATTAATTTTGCCTGTGTTTGGACTTTGTATAAATGGGATTATAAAATATATACCCTTTCTATGTGTGTTGATTTCTTTGATTTGACATTATGACTGAAATTTATTCTAGTTATTGCGTGTATCATTGTACATTTCTATTATTAACAATCTTTATTATTTCTTCCACTATTTAAGCATACTACAATTTGTTTATACATTGTACTGTTGCTGGACATTTGGGTAGTTTCTCATTTTTGGCTAATACAAAAAAAGCTTTTATGAACATTCCTGTACATGTTTTGATGGACATTGCATTCATTTCTGATGGATGTACACTAGGAGTGTAATTTTTCAATCCTAAAGTAGATGTATATCTAATTTGATAAGAAACTGTAAAACATTCTTCAGATACAGTTGTATCAATTTACAATACCACCACTGTTGTAACAGAGTTTACATTGCTCCATATTCTCCTCAACATCTACCTTATAAAGAAAAATAATTTAGTCACTATGCTGGGTACTAATTGCAGTTAATTTGCATATCCTTGATAAGTAATGATGCTGAGCATCTCATATGTTTATTTTCTATTTGAAAATCTTTTTCATGAAATGTCCATTCAATTTGTTTGCTCATTTGTTGAGTCATTTGCATTTTCTTACTGACCTATAGGAATCCGTTATATATGATATAAACAACTCCTTTGTTGATATATGTATTACAATTATCTAATATTATCTGCGGCTTACCTTTTCACTTTCTTAGTGATTTCATTTAGTAAACAGAAGTTCTTAATGCAGTCCATTTGTAACTTAAAATCAACTACCACACTAGGCTTCACAAAAATTCAGAACTTCTGTTTACTAAATGATATCACTAAGAAAGTTCAGCATCATTACTTATCAAGGATCTGCAAATTAACCACAATTAATACAATTGTATTTCTATACCCAGATATTTGATAAAGCATTATTTAGTCTCAATCATTGTATTAGTTATTCTCAATGCTTCAGTAGGCACTGAACCTGTCCTCCTTCTGCTGGAATGGAAATCCAGGTGGTTTGGCACTTGATTAGAATGATTGGGCTGCCCAAGGTGTGTCTGTAAAGGAGTTTATGTAGGAGATTGCTGTGAGAGTCAGGAAACTGAGTAGGGAATATCCTCCCTCAATGTGAACAGGTACCTTCCGAGAAGCTGAAGGTGCAGGTGGAGGAATTCTCAGCTTTCATAATCAGTGAGCCAATTTCCCGTAATAAATCTCCTCTCTCTCTCCCTTTCTCTCTCTCTCTCTGTCATCTTTCTCATCTCACTCTCTCTCTATATATATATAAAGAGATATATAATATATATTCTTAATTTTCTTTTTTGACTGTTCATTGTTAGTGTATAGAAATACAATTGTTATGTGATAACTTTTGTATCCTGTTATTTGGATTGAGGTAGTTTCCTTCTATTTCTAGGGTTAAGTGCTTTTATCATGAAACGATGTTAAATTTTTTCAGATGATTTTCTGTATCAATTGTTTTCCCCCTTCATCTGCTAATGCAAAGTGATATATTACATTGATTTTTTGTGTTAAAACATCTTTGTATAGTAGGAATAAACACCACTTGGGCATAGTATATAATCTCTTTCATGTGCTATTGAATTTAGTTTGCTAGTATTTCGTTGAGGATTTTGCAACAATGTTAAGAAGTGATATTGGCCTATCATTTTCTATTCCTGTAGTTTTTTTGTCTGGCTTTGGTATCAAGTGATACTGCTCTCATAGAATAAACTAGGAAGTATTGCCTCCTCTTAAATTTTTTGAAAAAATTTTGAAGAGAATGGGTGCAAAATAATTCTTCCTTAAATGTTAGTGGGGGGCAGGCCTGCCCTAAAAGACCTCCTGAAGGAAGCACTAAACATGGAAAGGAAAAACCGGTAACAGCCACTGCAAAAACATGCCAAAATGTAAAGACCATCAAGGCTAGGAAGAAACCGCATCAACTAATGAGCAAAATAACCAGCTAACATCATAATGACAGGATCAAATTCACACATAACAATATTAACTACATGTAAATGGGCTAAATGCTGCAATTAAAAGACACAGACTGGCAAATTGGATAAAAAGTCAAGACCCATCAGTGTGCTGTATTCAGGAAACCCATCTCACGTGCAGAGACACACATAGTCTCAAAATAAAGGGATGGAGGAAGATCTACCAAGCAAATGGAAAACAAAAAGATGCAGGGGTTGCAATCCTAGTCTCTGATAAAACAGACTTTAAACCAACAAAGATCAAAAGAGACAAAGAAGGCCATTACATAATGGTAAAGGGATCAATTCAACAAGAAGAGCTAACTATCCTAAATAATATACACCCAATAGAGGAGCATCCAGATTCATAAAGCAAGTCCTTAGTGACCTACAAACAGACTTAGACTCCCACACAATAATAATGGGAGATTTTAACACCCCACTGTCAACATTAGACAGATCAATGAGACAGAAAGTTAACAAGGATACCCAGGAATTGAACTCAGCTCTGCACCAAGTGGACCTAATAGACATCTACAGCACTCTCCACCCCAAATCAACAGAATATACATTCTTTTCAGCACCACACCACACCTATTCCAAAATTGACCACATAGTTGGAAGTAAAGCACTCCTCAGCAAATGTAAAAGAACTGAAATTACAACAAACTGTCTCTCAGACCACAGTGCAATCAAACTAGAACTCAGGATTAAGAAACTCACTCAAAACCGCTCAACTATATGGAAACTGAACAACCTGCTCCTGAATGACTACTGGGTACATAATGAAATGAAGGCAGAAATAAAGATGTTCTTTGAAACCAACGAGAACAAAGACACAACATACCAGAATCTCTGGGACACATTCAAAGCAGTGTGTAGAGGGAAATTTATAGCACTAAATGCCCACAAGAGAAAGCAGGAAAGATCTAAAATTGAAACACTAACATCACAATTAAAAGAACTAGAGAAGCAAGAGCAAACACATTCAAAAGCTAGCAGAAGGCAACAAATAACTAAGATCAGAGCAGAAATGAAGGAAAAAGAGACACAAAAAACCCTTCAAAAAAATCAATGAATCCAGGAGCTGGTTTTTTGAAATGATCAACAAAATTGATAGACTGCTAGCAAGACTAATAAAGAAGAAAAGAGAGAAGAATCAAATAGACGTGATAAAAAATGATAAAGGGGATATCGTCACCAATCCCACAGAAATACAAACTACCATCAGAGAATACTATAAACACCTCTACACAAATAAACTAGAAAATCTAGAAGAAATGGATAAATTCCTCGACAAATACACCCTCCCAAGACTAAACCAGGAAGAAGTTGAATCTCTGAATAGACCAATATCAGGCTCTGAAATCGAGGCAATAATTAATAGCTTATCAACCAAAAGAAGTCCAGGACCAGATGGATTCACAGCCGAATTCTACCAGAGGTACAAGGAGGAGCTGGTACCATTCCTTCTGAAACTATTCCAATCAATAGAAAAAGAGGGAATCCTCCCTAACTCATTTTATGTGGCCAGCATCATCCTGATACCAAAGCCTGGCGGAGACACAACAAAGAAAGAGAATTTTAGACCAATATCCTTGATGAACATTGATGCAAAAATCCTCAATAAAATATTGGCAAACCGAATCCAGCAACACATCAAAAAGCTTATCCACCATAATCAAGTGGGCTTCGTCCCTGGGATGCAAGGCTGGTTCAACATACGAAAATCAATAAACATAATCCCGCACATAAACAGAACCAAAGACAAAAACCACGTGATTATCTCAATAGATGCAGAAAAGGCCTTTGACAAAATACAACAACCTTCTTGCTAAAAACTCTCAATAAATTAGGTATTGATGGGACATATCTCAAAATAATCAGAGCTATCTATGACAAACTGACAGCCAATATCATACTGAATGGACAAAAACTGGAAGCATTCCCTTTGAAAACTGGCACAAGACAGGGATGCCGTCTCTCACCACTCCTATTCAATATAGTGTTGGAAGTTCTGGCCAGGGAAATCAGGCAGGAGAAGGAAATAAAGGGTATTCAATTAGGAAAAGAGGAAGTCAAATTGTCCCTGTTGGCAGATGTCATGATTGTATATCTAGAAAACCCCATTGTCTCACCCCAAAATCTCCTTAAGCTGATAAGCAACTTCAGCAAAGTCTCAGGATATAAAATCAATGTGCAAAAATCACATGCATTCTTATACACCAATAACAGACAAACAGAGCCAAATCATGAGTGAACTCCCGTTCACAGTTGCTTCAAAGAGAATAATATACCTAGGAATCCAACTTAGAAGGGATGTGAAGGACCTCTTCAAGAAGAACTACAAACCACTGCTCAATGACTTAAAAGAGGATACAAATAAATGGAAGAACATTCCATGCTCATGGGTAGGAAAATCAATATCATGAAAATGGCCATACTGCCCAAGGTAATTTATAGATTCAATGCCATCCCCATCAGGCTATCAATGACTTTCTTCACAGAATTGGAAAAAACTACTTTAAAGTTCATATGGAGCCAAAAAAGAGCCCACATTGCCAAGTCAATCCTAAGGCAAAAGAACAAAGCTGGAGGCATCATGCTACCTGACTTTAAACTATACTACAAGGTTACAGTAACCAAAACAGCATGGTACTAGTACCAAAACAGAGATATAGATCAATGGAACAGAACAGAGTCCTCAGAAACAATGCTGCATATCTACAACCATCTGATCTTTGACAAACCTGACAAAAACAAGCAATGGGGAAAGGATTCCCTATTTAATAAATGGTGCTGGGAAAACTGGCTAGCCATATGTAGAAAGCTGAAATTGGATACTTTCCTTACACCTTATACAAAAATTAATTCAAGATGGATTGAAGACTTACATGGTAGACCTAAAACCATAAAAACCCTAGAAGAAAACCTAGGCAATACCCTTGAGGACATAGGCAAGGGCAAGGACTTCATGTCTAAAACACCAAAAGCAATGGCAACAAAAGCCAAAATTGACAAATGGGATCTAATTAAACTAAAGAGCTTCTACACAGCAAAAGAAACTACCATCAGAGTGAACAGGCAACCTACAGAATGGGAGAAAATTTTTTCAGCCTACTCATCTGACAAAGAGCTAATATCCAGAGTCTACAATGAACTCAAACAAATTGACAAGAAAAAAACAAACAACCCCATCAAAAAGTGGGGAAAAGATATGAACAGACACTTCTCAAAAGAAGACATTTATGCAGCCAAAAAACACATGCAAAAATGCTCATCATCACTGGCCATCATTGAAATGCAAATCAAAACCACAATGAGGTACCATCTCACACCAGTTAGAATGGCCATCATTAAAAAGTCAGGAAACAACAGGTGCTGGAGAGGATGTGGAGAAATAGGAACACTTTTACACTGTTGGTGGGACTGTAAACTAGTTCAACCATTGTGGAAGTCACTGTGACGATTCCTCAAGGATCTAGAACTAGAAATACCATTTGACCCAGCCATCCCATTACTGGGTATATACCCAAAGGATTATAAATCATGCTGCTATAAAGACACATGCACACATATGTTTATTGCGGCACTATTCATAATAGGAAAGACTTGGAACCAACCCAAATGTCCAACAGTGATAGACTGGATTGAGAAAATGTGGCACATATACACCATGGAATACTATGCAGCCATAAAAAATGATGAGTTCATGTCCTTTGTAGGGACATGGATGAAGCTGGAAACCATCATTCTCAGCAAACTATCACAAGGACAAAAAACCAAACACCACATGTTCTCACTCATAGGTGGGAACTGAACAATGAGAACACATGGACACAGGAAGGGGAACATGACACACTGGGGACTGTTGTGGGGTGGGGGGAGGGGGGCGGGATAGCATTAGGAGACTTGTAGGCTACAAGAAAAGGAAACAAAGTTGGTGAGGCCAAGTTTGAGTGTGTATGGATGTATATTTGAGTATATATGTATTCATGAAACGGAAAAGAAATGCAAATAACTTATTAAGTCAGGGTAATGGTTAATTTTGGAAGGAGAGAGTTGTCATCGAGATGAACAAATTTGAGGACTTCAGGGGTGGCTGGCAAAGTTCTATTTTGTGACTTGAGATGTGATTATAATGGTGTTTGCCTTATAATATTTCATTAAGCTAAACATGTCTGTGTATTTTTCTTTACCTTGCTTTTACACTACAATAAAAAGGTATAAAAAAATTGAAGTAATGGATATTGATTGATTGATGGAGTCTCCCTCCAATCCACCCTCTATTAGCATGTTTTCTGTTGCATAAGAATCTTGAAATCTACAAATTGATTTTTTAAGCCAAGTTTCTCTGTGCAAAGTAGATTCCACCAATTAGATGCACCAAATGAGCTTTAGAAAGCACAAGTGTGGCACAGGGATCTACTGATATAATTGCTGCTGGTGAGCAAGATGATGATGACATGTGAGGGAAAGCAACTGTGGCAGCCATACCTGTGTCCAGTGACTATTCACCACCTTCAGGAGTGTTGAGGGTGATGAAGGACTGGCAATGACCCCAAAGCTTTTTGCCTTTTGCCCTTACATCACATTACTGGGGTAACGTGCTCTGGAACACAATAGCTACAGTAGCAGCTTCCAATGCATGTTCCTGTAAGTCTTTGAATTATTCATAAGCATTTAATACATTGTATTAAATCTGCTTAATTTACCCAATGGTTTCTGTTTTCTTAACTGTAGGACAACCAATATAAATATATTCAAACAAGAAGAAAAAATTTAGATATAAATATATTATTATATTAAAAAATTAATTAAATTGCTATTTCTAGCCTCAAACTAAAAAAATTCTCTCTTTTAAATTTTCTTTAACAGATGGCGAGTGAGCAAAGGGAGAAAAATCTAGCTTTTGTTGATGGCTTCAGATTCCTAGTACACTTAAAACGTAAAGAAAAGAGGCGAATTAACAATGGTCTTGCATTTAGTAGTCATAAAAAGGCTAATGGGGGAAAAAACCTGGAGCCTCCATTTTTTAAGAGAGAACATTTTTTAATTTAAAAAATAGGTATACATCTCCTTATATTGGCAATGTAAATTATCAGAGTAAAAAATAAAAATGAAAGTATAATATTTTAGTACATACTAGTTATTGGAATTTATTTGTTTTACAAAAATCAAAGAGAAAAAATAAACAACATGTCAATTGAGTTATATTAGCAACAATACAGACAGAATACATCAATCAACGATCCCAGTCACATTTTCAATCTCATTTTAGTGTTGGTCCTACACACTCCAGAATAATTTGTGCATATTTACCTCATAGGTGTAACCAAGAGTGTTAAAAATAATTCCAAACAACAAAGCATAACAGAAACTTATAAACTGAAAAACTGTCGAGTTGCTTAGTGGATTTCATTGGCATCTGAGAGTACATGCAAGAAGTTCACATGAATTAGATTTCCCTGGCTGTTTTCTTCTCCCCATTTTTCAACTGACACATACATCTGAAAACCATGCAAAATAATATCAAGGAAAGAACAGGGAAATAGGAGGATTACTCCAACTCTCTCAACAAATTTTGCTATAACTGAGTTGTTTAAAAACTCACATGTAGAGAAGAGATTCACTGGTAGTTTTTTAAATTTGAAAATACTATCATAAACAGTCTGGATATGCACAAGTAACAGCATTTTACCAAGAACTTCTTATAGTAGCATAATCCAGTGATCACATTATCCTAAACCCTTATCAATGCAGAAAAATACTTCACATAAGACAGCTCATATAATACAAAACTTTATCTATCTACTAATGTATCCATCTGCCTATCTCTTCACCTTAATAATATGAGTCAAACATCATTCTTATTCTGATGACAATTGTAATGTGAATTCATCCTAAAATCAATAAACCAATTTAATATTTATTCATTGTAAAGAAGCAATAGCATAATGATTAAGCAACAACTTGATACTTCTCTTGATTAATGACAATTGTGAACAGACAGAAAAACAAGTTTCCAGAAGCTTTAATTAATGTAAGAACCAGTGTAATTTTCTAGTGGAAGTTACTTTTAATTTTTCAAATCAATACTGACACACGTATACAGATGTGAATATTTACACACACACATATACAGACATCAATATTTAAAACACATAAATGAAAATTTACCTTTTAAATTAAACAAGTCAATTGTTAGCTCAAGAGATTTTCAAGTCCCATAAACAAAGATATCCAGGGGTTATCACCCAGAATGATACAATGACTAACATTTATTGACAACTATATGCTTTATATTATTTACTTCTTTTATGCCTCAAATAACTCTGTGGTGTAGAGACCACTATTATCTCCTTTAACATATGTAGAAACTGAGGCTAAGAGGTATTAAGTGCTTAGCTTAAGTTTACACCACTAGTAGTAGAAGTAGTATTAAACACTGGTTTAAAAAAAAAAGATAACCAGAGTCTAAGACTTTTAAAACTACACATTAGACTTCAGATTCTGCAGACCCTTTTAATGCAGGGGTGTCCAAACTTTTGGCTTCTCTGGGCCACATTGGAAGAATTGTGTTGGGCCACACATAAAATACACTGATACTAAAGATAGTTGATGAGCTTTACAAAGAAATCACAAGAAAATCTTATAATGTTTTAAGAAAGCTTATGAATTTGTGTTGGGCTGAATTTAAAGTCATCTCCTGAGCTGCATGCAACCTGCAGGTCATGGGTTGGACAAGCTAGGCTTAAAGCTTATACAGTTCGAGGACACCTGTTTCAGGAAAAGAAAATCAAAATAACTAATAAAAGGTTGTTAGTTTCTATTCTAGGGCCTTCGAGGAAATCCATGCAAAGGAGAAGTTATAAACCTAAGCTTTAACTAGCTTTATGGTAAATCCACCATCATTATACCATATAGTATTCTAAAGTTTTCTTAAGCATTTTTAGAACAAACATAATTTGTAGTTTTTATTGCTATTATATATATCCAGTTCCTTCACATATTAAAATTTACACTTTATCTGTTTTTATCTATACCCGATTTTTAACAGTTTTTCCATCTGCATTCAATTATTGTCAAGCTTCACAGCTTCCTAAACAGGTAGAGGAAGATGAAGTTTCTTGTTAACACAGTCTTCTTATAAATGCTCCAGAACTCCCTCAATTGTGTTATTGCAGATAGTGCAGATCACTTAAAATTATACTTGCCTGCATATCTTGCATTCTCTGCAGAACATCATCTCTGTCTCTGGAAACTCCGGTGGCAGCTGGCACCATCCTTACTACTGCTTAACGAGTCCATGGCCATGTCACTGCAGTTATCCTTGGTAAAAGAGTGTCAGCATCTTGTCTAAGAGATATATCGATAAAACCACCCACCATGAGTCCTAAAGTCCTAACTAAGATTTTTAAGTGTTTATATAACATGCAGAGGTGCCATGAATATTGACTCCTCACACTAAGCCACCAAGAAATGTGATAGTTCCATTTATATATGTAAGTCCTCCAAAGGCTTTCTATAATCCTTTTTATTATCAGCTACAGAACTTTACTATCAATCCAACTACTTAATCTCATTATTGACTTGCCTTATAGAGTTGTCTGCTGATCAGCTACAACTTTGAGGGTATTTTGGCAAGTGTTCTTGAGTTTTAGAATTCTCCACAAAAGCACAGAAAATCAATAGCGTCTCTTCCAGAAGATTCCACAGTTTTATATTGCAAAAAGCAGCACAGTTTTGAAAATATTCCCTGGACAAATAAATATGTCAAGTAAAAGAATTATTTCTAGCATTTTTAAACACCAGCTAAAACATTCTACATAAACGAAGTCCTTGAGTCTGAACATATTTGTACATATAACTGCAACCAAGAGAAAGTTCACATTCAAAACCTAAATTGGCCTATTTGTATCCCTATTTAAAATAGAATTATGCTAATTTTGTGCTTACATAAGCATGTTTTATCTTATGTTAATACTGTAGACGTTATTATCTAATAATTTTAAAACTGCTCAGGCTTTAAACACAATATCACAGACTTTCAAGCTGTAAGCTTTTTCCTTATTTGCTTAGTACATTAATGAAGAAATAAAACAAAAACTGATGAAGAAAAAAATACATTCCTTTTATAACTTGGCTTAATATGAACATCTAAGAATTTTCTGTTCTAATTATCTTTCATAAATGATAATTAATGCATTTCATTTGTTTTCTCCATTTACTCAATCATACCAGAAAATAACAACTTGATATTATCAAATACTGTGGTTGCAACCTATCTTTCCCTTTGTGGATACATGTTGGATCATATATAAGACACTATATTTTATCAATATCATTTAGAAAATTCTAAATAACAGTTAACTCATGAATATTTGCCATCATTTAAAGATGATTTGCAAAGTAGGGTATACAGAATGACTTTTCCTCTTTCAATACTTGCAATCCCAGTAAGTACCAGCAGGTGGTAGTAATACTTTGTATACATTAAAGCTAATATTGACCCTACCAGATTTATTTATAACAGTAACAAAACCTATTTGTGTACAAAAACATACTTATTACATTGACAATGTATTACTAAATGCAGATTCATTATTTTTACAGCCAAATATTTCAAGAAAAAAATAACCAAAATGGAAAGCAATATAACACTTTAAAATGAAAGCATGGACTCCCCATAAATTCTACTGTTAGAAGCTGTGTCTCTTAATTCCAGTTTTAACTTCTTAGGAATTAAGCAACCATCGTGTCTGTACAAAACAAAGTGTACTGATCTGCAACTCATTTCATATTTTCTGATTTGCAGAATTCTCCATCCTCTCTACTCATTCTGCATTATCAGAAAGAAATATCATGACTGTATTGCCTTGATGATGAACTAAAAGTGGTTGGTAAAGATTGCTACACTTACAGCAATTTTATGGACGTCATTAACATTCGAAGTAAAATATATCTAGAGTTTTCTTTAATAGAAGAGATCACAAATTGGTTTAAATGTTAAGTGGGAGTGGCTTGGGGAAGTATGCGGAAAATCATTGCTTCTCTGTCAGAGGCTAAGATCCTATAGCAGTATGGAGTTCCTAAGGATTATAGGAATCTCGCTAGCTTGTCACTAAGTGACTCAGTTGCTAACTGTGTGTAATTGTCATAATCTCCTAGTTCTGCTTTAATCTATATTTCTCCTCATTCCTTGGTCCTCTTTTCCAATAAATTGATTATTGATATTGAATGTCCTAACTGGAACTGTCACTCCTGACATTTTTATAGTCTTTTTTTCTAGAATAAATTGTTTTCATTAACTTGATTTTCTGAAATTTCAAATGTATTTTGAACACATTCACATTCATGAGAATAGTTTCAAAATGCACTGAACTTGAGCCCTCACAAATTCTTGGCAATTACAATTTGATAAGAACCCTCTAGAAAGAAGAGCCTAACACAGCATTGTGACTAATGTTCTGTGTCACAAAAACTATGAAGGCATTGCCTTATTAAAATTTAGAAACCTATTTTTCAGTTTCCTCATGGCTATCTTTACTTCTTGATTCCTCAAAGTATAGATTACTGGGTTCAGAATGGGAGTAAAGATGGTATAAAACACAGACAGAATCTTGTCTGTGAGAAAGCTGCTTAGTGGCCACATGTAGATGAAGATGCATGGTCCAAAGAACAAGAAGACAACAATGAAATGAGCTGTACAAGTAGAAAGGGCCTTAGATGATCCTCTGGAAGAATGATGCTTCACAGTAACCAGGACAATAACATATGAATTCAATAAAACAATAAAGCAGGACAACACAATTATGCCACTTGTTGAGATCATAAAGAGGCTCAGAACATAAGTATCACACAAGCCAACTGGAACACCACAGGAAGGTCACAGAAAAAGCTGTCTACCTCATTGGGACCACAGAATGGTAACGTGAGGGCAAATATGACCTGACTCATTGAATGCATGATTCCCACAATCCAGGAAGCCACCACGAGAGCAACACACACCTGGGGACTAATGACTGAAGCATAGTGCAGGGGCTTGCATATTGCAATATACCTATCAAAGGACATGGCCTTGAGTAAAATGATCTCAGTTCCAGTGAAAAGGTGGAGAAAGATTATCTGGGTAAGGCAGCCATCAAAAGAGATGGTTTTGGACCTGTTAGGTAATCTGTAATCATCTTTGGGGTGGCAAAAGAAGCAAGAGACATATCAATGATTGAAAGATTGGTAAGCAGGAAATACATAGGGGAGTGTAGGTGAGGGTCCACTATAACTGTGATGACTATGAGGCTGTTACCCACCATTGTTGCCACATAAAGCAATGAAAACACCATAAGAAAAACATCTATAGTTCCCAGGAATTAGAGAGCCCCAGCAAAACAAATTCAGACATGGTAGACTTATTGGCCACATCCATTGTCTTGATTCATTGGCAGAAGCCTGTATCACGAAAAAAAAAAAAAAAAAAAAAAAGAAAGTGAGATTCAATGGAAGAAAAAGATTCATTTCCAATTGTCTACTTTCAGAAATTTTATCTTCTCTATAAAACTTATCTTGACTATTCTTTCCATCCTTCTCATTTGGTATATTGTTTTGAATGAAATTATGAAATATAGAGCTTATAGCAAAATGTTCCTTAATCATAGGTATTGAAAAGAACACTTTCTTTTCCGATACTAAATGGCAATCCAACCAAGATAATATCATTCTGAACAGACCTACCTACCTATTTGTCCATCTATTCATCTGTGGTAAGTCTAACCATAACAGTAAGAACTTACTTTATGCTGACAATGTGTGAAACACACATACACCATACATGTTTAGTCATTTGGAATTTGTCCATAAAGATATCCTTACTGACGAAAACATATAAAAATTATATCACATGTAAGGGCTCTTAAGCACATTATAGTGAAGTTTCGATGGACAGTTGTAGAGCTCTTGTACATTTCCAGAGATGAACTGTTAAAGTATTCCCAGATAAAGTTTCCTGTTTTGAAACTCAAAAGAAATACATAGAAAGTTAGTTTTGCTGATATTCATCCAGAGAAAGAAGACCAATTTATTACAATACAGTCATATAGACAAAGGAAAGACATTTAACTTCTTTTGGTCCTTTCTTTTTAATTAAAATATGAATGTGTTCCTTACAAATATTCATAATTCTATGATTTAAAATTTTATATCATAAAGGATATATAACATTTTCATGGGAAAGTGCTCAAAGATCAATCTCTTTCATTTCACCTCTGTTTGAATTCTTCTTCTGTAAATGTCAACATATGTAAACTGTTGTATTGACCTAAGCTGCATGGAATAGGGATTAGGAATGGGAGTGGGAAGGGCAATATTTAAAATATTTCAGTAGAACTCATTTGTGAAACACTTTTACTTACCAGATCTATAGCAGAACCAGGGCTTTAGATTATTCAGTGTTAAGTAGCTTCTGACAGAGCATAGAAGGCAATTTAAAATATAAATAAATGACCTAGTTGAATCATTAGTTGTGTACCAGCTGTGGATAAAATGGATGCTGTAGGGACATGGGAATTGAAGAAATCATCTTGCAATGGGATTTATTAAACAACAAAGATGGTATTATTGAGTTCACAAAGGAAAGATATTTCAAGAATCTTATGGGAATTTACAAAGATCGTTTTCACCTGGACCTGAGAGACTCAGGGACTAGAAGTTGGGAAAGTCCTAATTTCAAAAAGCCGCAGGGAAATATCAAATCAACTAATTTTAATAAGCACTCTTGGTTCTCTAATGCTATATTAGAAGCAACAGAGAACAAAATCCAAACATTCACCTCTGCTTCAAGTAATTAGAGTTATTTGGAAATATTAAACACCTATAAATAAAACAATTGGTGAAAAATACCACCAAATAAACCTCGTGTTCAGTCAATTCTCAGAGACCATGAATGAACTAGACTTTAGTTAAAAAAAAAGAAAAACTGGTAATGTGCAGAATCAATCAAGCAAGTGTTCTTGCAGGAGACATGTCATGAACTTGACTTAGAATGAAAACTAAATGTTGATTGGCAGAAGAAAAAAAAATGCACTTGGAGGGAAAACAGTGCAACTTAATTGCCATGAAATGGGATATTTAGTTAGCAGTTTAAGAAGAACAAGAACGCTTTTCTAAAAATTTAACTTCATATAAAAGATAACGGGTCATTTAATGTCAGGGGCAGAATTATGATTATTGAAAGCAGTATTATGTAAGCATTTATTTAGATAGTTTGGAGAAGGGAGAAATTTAATACAGATCATTAAATGAATGGATATAAGGAGATAATTTTGACTAAGTTACCAGAAATGTGAATGTGATTGTAATTAATTAAATGAGACATCCAAGTAACTGTCATTATGAATATTTTTATTTATTGAATACTAATAATATGATTATTCTCCTGTGCAGTCTATGTAGTAGACTGATTTTTTTCAGACAGTTTCATTCTTGTCACCCAGCCTGGAGTGCAATGGTGCAATCTTGGCTCACTGAAACCTCCGCCACCTGGTTCAAGGCAATTCTCCCTGTCTCAGCCTCCAGAGTAGCTGAGATTACAGGCATGTGCCACCATGCCCTGCTAATTATATTTTCAGTAGAGGCAGGGTTTCACCATGTGGCCAGGCTGGTTTCGAACTCCTGACCTCAAGTGATCAGCCCACCTCCACTCACAAAGTGCTGGGATGAACAGTGAGCCACCACGCCCAGCCGACTGAATTTTAGAAAATCAAAACTGATTACCTTTTGTATATGGCTCATCCCTTCAGCAACCTTCACATGCTGTGGAAGGAGTATAACCCTCAGTTTATCTACCAGAGCCTTGGATACATGACTTACTTTGTTCAATGTAATGTGACTAGAAGTATCATATGCCACACATGAGCAGAAGTTTTAAAAGTCAATGTGTGACTCCAGCACTGTTTATATTTTTATTTTTTAACTCATCAGGGTCTTAGGATAATAGAATACAAAGAAACATTGAGAGACAGGACACACGTACACAACACACACACACACACCACACGGGAGGAATACAGAATGATGAGATATTATTGTAAATATGGAGTACCAGCCAGACCCTAGCCATTTTATACACTCCAGGTGAGGCACAAGATATGTTAGGAAAGCCTTTCTGAAAGTTCCAGTACCAGTGGAGCTCCCAGGTAAATAATGCAAGGCATGAGTCTTTCCTATAGACCGGAGAGTGCACGTTACATCTTTCATTGTCAAAGTGGTTAAGCTGAGAACTACAGTTCCCAGAATTCTTTTCTCCACGTCTTTCTGTATTGGAGTTGTCTAAAATAAATTTGTTTGGAATTGAAAAGCACCTAAAGCACCAGCCATACTCTTGATCTTTGCGGACTATACAGATGCAGAGCGCCAACAGCTTCTAGCTTGTTTTGCTCTCAGCCACTTCACTCTGTGTCCACCTTTCCCAACTTCTGAATGGAGGACAACAGAAGCCTCAGCTGCGCTGCCTGCGATCCTCAGAAGTAGCAACTGAACAAAAATTTTCTACGAGCAAAATTTACTCCTTTCATGACCTCTATTCATTGGCTAGATGGCTTGGTTTCTTGATTGACTGGCTATTGCTGCCTCTGATTCTGCAGCTCTCTGTTTCATGTCTTTGCTTTCTAGTCCTTCCACAATTGTTAAGGGCTAATTCCTATGGTAAATGCCTTATCCCACAGTGCATGGTAGCTCTGCGTTTCTAAGTTGAACTCTATTTCTTAACCTAAGTCAAAAAATACAATGTAGATAAAATCAGAGATGTTTTGATTTTATCCCTGACATTCCAACATGTCATTCCTATTGTCCCCTATCATCTCCTCTCCTTAGAGGTAAATGAATAATATATATATTTTATTCATATAAATATATGTGTGTGTGTATGTTCATATAAATATATATGAATATTATATATTTATATATAATACACACTTTACACACATATATACACATATACTATTTAAAAATATATTGTGTATATTTATATATATTAACGTTCCTCCATGGGATTTTATTATTTTTATATTATTTTATATTCTCTGGAATATATAATATTATAATATATATTTATATTCCTTCTGGCATTACCTCACTGTAGTATCATCTAAGCAGGTGTTCAAGCTGCTAGAATTTTGCTGCCTGATAGAAACATTTACCATATGAATATGATAAGTGGCATCTCATGAATTTCAACATATGTTTGTATAAAAGAGTTGAGCATCTTTATATAGATAACAGCTATTTGCACTTTTTCCCATTTTATGCAGGGTTCTTGGTCTTTTATTTCTCTAATTAATGGTTTTTTATTATTGATATATCAATGCTTTTTTTAATCTCTCAGTGCAAATGAGGAAATTGAGATTTATGATAATGTGGTGATGTACTCAATATATATAAAGTCTTGTACTGTGATGTAAACTCAGGCCTCCAAATCTGAGATCAATGTCTTTATATTATACTAGAGGCATATAATGCAGTTTCATCAAGTTATTTCTTTTCACCTTATGAATACAAGCTCTGTGAAATATAAAATTCAAACTTCTTGTTAATAGAGAAATATTTAAGTATGGGTGGCATTTAAATTTATTGATTGTTACTCTGATTTTTAGGAGATATTAAAATTTTGATTACTTCACGTTCTTTACATAGTTAGAATTATAAACCAGAATTTTTCACTTTTCACTTTTTTTCCATTACTCCATAATGACTCAAGTGAATAGTACAAATTTAAATTCTTGAACGTTCATTATTATTTTCTGTATCAGTTTTTTCCAAATGGGGATACACAGGCCTTATACTCATGTATTAATGGAGGAACTGAGAGATAACACTTGTAGTCTCACAAGTCAAATAATAGAAACTATTTGTCTTGTCTTTGCTGGGTCTAAGATACGCGTATTCTTTATATTTCCCAGCCAATCACATCCATGCCCTGTACATGAAACATTTACGAGCAATCATGCATTCTGTAATTCACCTTTAATATGGCCAAACCTAAAGTTTTAATAACTCCCCACTGCAACTTGAACATCTCTTTATTCCCCAAGCAGCAGCTGGTCTTTTTCTTGCCATGTAATTCACAAAATTATTTCGTATCAATACAGCTGTCATAAATACAAAGGTCTCAAGGACTGTGAGCCTCCTTTCCCCAGAAATTAGGCAAGTGATTCACCTAACTTCACTGTGAAGCAGTTGTCCTTGCTTTCAGGAGTTGGTTGTTATATTACATGTGTGGAAAGGATCTTAAATTATCTAGATCAACGCCCCTATTTACATATGAAGACTTGGAAGCATTGGTTGACTCAGTAAATTACTGGATCCCACACTCCTAGGACAAGATTTCAATTCTCATTTTCTGACTTTCAGGTCACTGTTATTCTGGTACCCCAATTAAATGAGAGCTGTGCTAGAGACTTTCTATTTAAATATCAGGTAGGTGAGTGCAAAAGAAATTAAAAGTTTCTGGGATGGGTAAAGCTAGAAGAACAATGTGAAGGTTTTTGTTTATTTGTTTTTCAAAGGCCACACAATTTTTAATGAAAGCCAAAGAACAGTAGGTAGTTGAATGAGTAAATTGGGTTTGGTCTCAGAACAATTGTTTAGATATATAGTTACAACCAGAGGTTTGAGAAGAAAAAAAAAACAAATGCTTGGATTAGTAGAAAGACGAAAAGGTTTTGTCATGAATTTTGGAGTACACATCATTTCAATTGGCTTTCAGTGCACTTTGTAAATCCAGATCTTCAGTGAGACAGAGATTTCCTTAATCAGCCAAGTTAACAACTTTTGAGGTACGTTATATTCATAACTTCTAAATTCATTACTATCTTCTATCTGATGTAAACTTGTCTCAACAGTTCCTCCATGTAAACTCTGGAAACAGGGAAGAGTGTTTTTTGTTTCAACAGCTTCTGTGAAATCAATAATTTCTAGCATTTAAAAATGCCTCGCTTCTGGCAGCATGGTATTTAACAGTCTTTCTATTTAAATTACTAGAAATGTATGAGTACCTTCAGCCTTAACCAGAACATGTTCATTAGCCTCTGAAAAATGTATGGCATTGGTGACATACATCAAGCGTCATCATAATATCTGTATAACTAAAATAAAGAACAAATAATTAGAGGTGATTTCACTTTTTTTTTTTTTGAGGCGGAGTCTCACTCTGCCGCCAGGCTGGAGTGCAGTGGCACGATCTCGGCTCACTGCAACCTCTGCCTCCCGGGTTCAAGCGATTCTCCTGCCTCAGCCTCCTGAGTAGCTGGGATTACAGGTGTATGCCACCATGCCCGGCTAATTTTTGTATTTTTAGTAGAGACGGGGTTCACCATGTTGGTCAGGCTTATCTTGAACTACTGACCTCGTAATCTGCATGCCTCGGCCTCCAAAGTGATGGATTACAGTATGAGCCACCGTGCCCAGCCATTTCACTTTTATTCTAGACAATCTCCATTAGAGAAATTGAAACAGATGATGTATCTCTGTAGTCATTTTCCTCCCTCATGTTTGGATTCCTTTTTCCTTAGCCACTGCAAGAGACCAGTGCCCACATTCCCCCACTATTGTGTTCCCACTAATAATAAGCTTTGATCCCTCAATATTCCTCATCCGTCTTTCACCCTTCATGATGTTTGAAAAAAGGTTTTCACTTCCCTTTTCTTTACAAAGCTGCTGCCAGCAAGTGTGGAAATTTTAAAAACTATTTCACAAACTGCGGGAGTAAATATTTGAAAACCGTTAATTTTTATTTATGTTTATGAATATTGGTATTTTTACTTTGTAAAACAAATTGCTAAGTCATTAAAAAAAAGATATTTAATTGAATCATTTGAATACCTAGAAAGGCCATTGGGAAAAATATTTGGCCACTGTGAGTCCGGAAAAGAGAACAATAGGGAACTATCTGATGGTGGGCTGCCAACTAAATTAGTCCTGCAAAAATCCCACTTTGAGTTTGAATTGCTGTATTTTTCGTAGCTTCTCCTCCCAAATGGAAATGCTAGAGTCCTTCCAGAAATCAGAGGCAAATGGCCTGGAGCAATCAGTCTGTGGTAACCGAATTCATGCTACGGGGTCTGTCCAGTTCTTTCGAACTCCAGATTTTCTACTTCCTGCTTTTCTCCATAGTCTATGCAGCCACTGTGCTGGGGAACCTTCTTATTGTGGTCACTATCGCATCAGAGCCACACCTTCATTCCCCCATGTACTTTCTGCTGGGCAATCTCTCCTTCACTGACATGTCCCTGGCCTCATTTGCCACCCCCAAATGATTACAGACTTCCTTAGTGAACACAAAGCCATCTCTTTTGAAGGCTGCATGACCCTGATATTCTTCCTACATCTCTTAGGGGGTGCTGAGATTGTACTGCTGATCTCCATGTCCTTTGATAGGTATGTGGCTATCTGTAAGCCTCTACGTTACCTAACAATCATGAGCTGGAGAATGTGTGTTGGGCTTGTGATACTTTCCTGGATTGTCGGCATCTTCCATGCTCTGAGTCAGTTAACATTTACAGTGAATCTGCCCTTCTGTGGACCCAATGAAGCAGACAGTTTCTTTTGTGCCCTCCCTTTGGTGATTAAACTCACTTGTGTCGACACATATATTCTGGGGGGGTTCATGATCTCAACCAGTGGCATGATTGCCCTGGTGTGCTTCATCCTCTTGGTGATCTCCTACACTATCATCCTGGTCACCGTTCGGCAGCATTCCTCTGGTGGATCCTCCAAAGCCCTCTCCACGTGCAGTGCCCACTTTACTGTTGTGACCCTTTTCTTTGGCCCAAGCATTTTCATCTATATTTGGCCTTTCACAGATTTCCCAATAGACAAAGTACTCTCAGTGTTTTATACCATATTCACTCCCCTCTTGAATCCAGTGATCCATACCTTAGGAATAAAGATGTCAAGTATTCAGTGAGGAAACTAAGCAGCCATATCTTTAAATCTAGGACGACTGACCATACTTCTTAATTTTCCTCATAGAAAAATAAAATACTTCTTCAGCATTTATCCCCCTCATTCAATTGGTCAACATATTGATGCTATTGCAAGAAATCAATTAGTTTGTGGTAGAACTGTTTCTGTAACCAGCCTCAGCTGTCATGAAGTTCTGGTCATATTAATTGTTTCTTACACAACATGACATTTACTGTAGAGCATTATAAAATGTATACTTAATGTTTTATGTGAAAGGACCACAA